>NC_060904.1:13658310-13813310 GCF_014805685.1 Silurus meridionalis | reverse complement strand
TCGGCATTGCTTTTACTTTACTAACACACACACACACACACACACACACACACACACACACAAACTGGCACTCGCAGGCGTCTATTAAAGGCCCGGGGTCGTCCTCCAAATGTTCAACAGCGTCCATGCTCTCCGAAGCTCAGGTGCGAGCTCTTATTAGCTCCTGCTCTCGCTCGAGAGCCAATTTGGACCGTCGGTTCGACGGCTTGTTGTTCGGAGCCTGCTGAAACTCGATCATTTTCGGGACGGTAAAAGTGCGAGATGGGTGTGCGAGGCGCTATTTTGCCTATTGTTCCCAATGAGTGTTAAAGGGGCGGTTTGGTGATTTTGTCTACGGTTCACGAAGGGAGTTAAAGGTGCGATTTGTCGTTTCGACTCCTTACGATGAACGATCGATGATTTGACTGTTTACGTTTAAATCACAAAGCTCATGTATGTCAGTTTGATGACTCACTCCTATTATATCGCTATACAATCAAAATTCATAGGGATACAAATTTTAGTCTAGGAATATTACATAATCGCGGATTAAAACTCACTGTTCACGCCTTTAACAACCACTGGAAAGGATAGTTCAAATCACTGATTGCACCTTTAACACCCACCATAAACATCACTACATATACGTAGTACATATCAGTATAAACGTTAACCATGTGATGCATCGATAAAAAAAAACAGTGTGTATACGAGGCAAGTTGGCATTTGTATCGTGATGCAACTTGTTTTTTACATATTCGCATTCATACATAAAACGATTCATTCAAATGTAATTATCAGTAGAGGCGCTAAATGTTATATTTGGAAAGCGACCAATAATTTGCGACCGATAACATTTACGTAGATTGTTTTCTCCTCGCTGAACTGTTTCTCAAGCACGGTCTCGCAGCACCACTGAATGTGACGTGTCGCGACATTACAGAGATGTGTCTTAAGAGTCGCATAACGTGTTTTTCCCCGAAAATAAGACATTCCCTGAAAATAAGCCCTAGCACGAGTTTTCAAGGTGCTCGTAATAAAGCTGTTCCCCGAAAAATAAGCCCAAGTAGGAGCATAGTTCTGTTGCAACACACGATGATGTATTGAATTATAGGATATTAATATAATACAATAAAAATAATTATGACAATATAATAATATAATACAGGTAATTTAAATTATAATGTATATTCATTATAATTATTAATTAGTTATATTATATATTATATAATTATATCACCCAAGAGGGTGCCTTTGTACGAGAGTTACGCTAAACAGATGACCAATCAGAGTACAGGTTGCAATATGAAGTGGATGATATATCGATTTTTGTACCATACATAAATAAATGTAGATTGTTGTACATGAAAATAAATGGCATCCCCCCCGAAAATAAGCCCTACACCATCTTTTGGAGCAAAAATGTATTACAAATTAATTTGTATCGGGGAAACGCAGTAAAATATAGATTAACCTGGCAGAGGTAGAGCTGCATCTTGTTGGAAAAAGAACAGGAAAAAGATCCTGGATGTGAAAGAGGGTCAGAATGAGTCAGAAGGCACTTAAGAAAATTGACGATTTGCTGACTGTCTGAACCAACGAAATTAAAGCGGATTATCTGTACCATATTGAATTGCACATAATTTTTTCCACTGCATCATATTGCATTGAATCGCATTGTGTTGAATCGAATCAAACGGTTCGCACTGCATCGGTAGCTGCTTCGCATGTATCTTTAATGAATCGCGTTGTTCCATTAGGGTGATATGTGACACGCCAATTTCACGTCCGATTTTCTTTCGCAATAAATTCCTCTTTAATTCAGTCCTAATTTGCTGCTCCGCTTCTTAGTTCTACTATTGATAGTTCCGCTTTTTAATACTCCTCCTTCACAAAAAAAATTGAAAAAAACCCCATAGTCGTCTGCGTCTGAGGGAACAGAGGATGCGGATAAGATCTAAATATTACCCCTGGCGAAGAGAAAGTGCCGAAGTCTGATGAACGTTTCAAAAGCGTGATTCTTTGTGGATCGGAGAAATCTTTTTTCCCCACTTTTTTTTTTTTTAATTAAAAGTAAAGAAAATAGAAGTTAATTATCCTGTAAAGATTAGCTACTGGGCATCTTTCTGTAAATTGGTTCTAATTAAAAGGAAATTGTCGAATGACATTCAGAGTGCTGTCCTTTCAAAGTGTGACACAGGGTTTGGGAGTGGTTCATCTCTCTCTCTCTCTCTCTCTCTCTCTCTCTCTCTCTCTCTCTCTCTCTCTCTGTCTCCTAATTTATCACTTAATTCATGATCTGACCACGGTGATCCTTCGGCGATAGATTAGAGTTCAGACAGAGCACCGGTGACTGGTTCCGCTGTGTTATTACAGTACACAAAACTTTAGGGCAGATTCTTTAATCCAAGTCGACTCTTACAAGCAAAGGCGCTGGATTTTAATCAAATGTAACATACTCTAGACTGCACCTTATTATTACCCTTGACTACCATCATATCCTATATTATTAAACAAGAACAATATATACATGTAGTATTTATTAAAAAAAAAAGACCTGGAGGCATACGGTAATTGGAAACTAATCAATAATTGAGGTAGCTGTTGTTGATTTACAGCCCTGATAAATAGTTACAGTCACAACTAAAGATTGTTTTAGTAATCGATTATTCTACCGATTAGTCCGGCGATTAATCGAGTAATCGGGTAAGAAGTCAATTTTTTTTTTCTGAAAGCGCAATACTAAATATACTAGAGAAAATAGGATGAGTCTCTTAAAATTAACAATTGAAAAATAAAATGAAAATTTTTTTATTGCTGAAATTGCTGGTTCAGATCTTAGCGGGCGGTGCGTCATTAATAATGGTCCGGGAAGAAACACGATGCTCCGTGTGTAGTTAAATGATCTAAACGAAGCAAATAATTTGCCTTTATGCATTTTTTTGTATTCGAATTGCTCGAGGAATCGTTTCAGCCCTGATATATCATTGTACGTTCATGGTGTGTAAACGTCCGTGCTACTTCCTTATACTGTAAAGCAATCAGTTCGAATGGAATAAATACACACAGTAATGACTCAGCAGAATTACCTTCATACACTATGAAGACAAAAGTATTGGGACATCTGACTTTTCCAGCTATAAAGTATGTGGTTCATACTGTACTGAACTGTTACTACAAAGTTGGAGGCACACAATTTTATATGATGGATGCAATTATATACAAATTAAATGCTGAAATTTCACTTCACTTGAACAAGGAGACCCAAACCTGTTCCAGCATGACAATGCCTTCTGTGCACAAAGCCATGGGTTGGAGTGGACGTTCCTGAGTGGCCTGCTCTAGAGCTCTGACCTATTGAATGCCTTTTAAGATAAACGGTAACACTGACTGCACCCCAGGCTTCCTCACCTCACCTACATCCGTACCCGACTTTTACTAACACTCTTGTAGCTAAATGAATTTAAAATCTCTCCAGAATCTAGTGGAACATCTTCTCAGAAGAGTGGAGGTTATTAGAACAGCAATTGATATGGAATGGGATGTGTATTAGTAAAATGTAGAAAAACTGCCAGCTATCAGACTGGAATAAAATCAGGGCCTGGATGATTTCATTAGCTTATTAATATCACAATGATTTACCAGGTTGAGAATTAGATTAGAGATAACGTTATACACAGCCGTTCGAAAAAGCAAACAATCACTAACTTATCTCCTACAATAAACTTGGTTTAAAGAGGTTTAGTATTGGTTTACATTTTTTTCGAGGCAGGATGGTGTTTTATAAAATATAGTTTGTGGCTGTATTTGCTGGCTGGTTACTAAATACGTATATTTTATGATATCTAACTATTCTATATTAAACAAGTTTAAAAAGAACCAATAAACGTGTATTGGGTTGCGTATGGTTGAATTGATATCAGAGAAAACTTGTACATCAGATATGTGAGCAAAATTTTCATTTCTTATATATATAGCTGTTTAAACGTAAGATTTTTTTTTTCATATATTTATACTTGAATAGAATACAATGTCAATTATACTTACTATCTAAGTATTTTGTGTGAAAAAGTTTAATTGAAGAAATAATCTTTTTTTTTTTTTTTTTTTAAAGAAACAATGTCAGAAGGGTTTCAGTATCAATTTCGAACGTGACTAGAAAAAGTGCTATTGTGCCATCTCTAGACTTAAAATCTGAAAGATAAGCCAATTCAAGTGGCTTTTATTGTCATTTCAGCTATTGACAGTACATTACACAGTGGAAGGAAGAAAATGTCCCTCTAAGACCAAGGTGCTACAAGAAACAGAAATAAACACTAAACAAAATAAAACTAGTTAGAACAAACAGATCTCCACACAGAACACTACATTCAAAAAGTAAAATCTCCAGCAGTGAATAAATCAACACTGGTTTACTAGTATGCAAATTTGGGATCAGCCTAAAACGTTTTATCTTTTTTTTTTTAAACAAAATGTGCTAGTTCAAGTGTTTCAGAAAGAGGAAGGTCTTCGAAGAAAGCAGTGACTCAGCTGTTTGGACATCTAGGGGGAAGTTTATTCCCCCACCTCGGTGCCAGAACAGAAACGAGTCTTGAAGTATACCTACCGTTTACCCTGAACATAAAGTGTGCAAACAATATTCGGTGCAACAGCACAACATAACAATGCAGCCCACCAGTACAAAGAGCTCAATTCGAGTGCAAATAAATTGTCCATCTAGTATAAATCTGAGTTCCCTCACGGACGTATTAAGCGGCGGCACGCGTGTTTGTTTGGTCTCCGCCTCGCACTTACGTGCAGTGTCCCTGTTTTTATTATTGTTCTACTTAAAAACAATGCCAGGGATAGCGTTAGCGCAGTGTCACTGCTCGTTCCGTACAGGAAAATACGAGGAATCGAATGGCTTGTGGGAAGAAACTGGTTATGGTCCAAATAATTTGGTACGTTTTCCCAGAAAGCAGGATTGTCCGGCGCGTGTGTGAGTTTGTGAGCTGTGTGTGAGGTCGGCCACAATGCTGATAGACGCAGCATGTTTTCTAAATGATGCAGCATGTTGTGTATAGAAATGAGTAATTAGTTAGACTTGAGATTAGCGAATGATTATCACTAGGCAAGACATAAATGAGACACAAACTTCCTGTCCCTCGCTGCTGACTCAATCCACTTCAACAGAACAGTGACATAAATGTCGTCGTCGTCTCCTTAAAAAAAAGTGGAAGTAAGTTAGTTTACAGATAAAAGAGGAAAGATGGTGATATAAGAACGTAGCCTGAGCCTACACTTAACACCGAGCTCCAACTCCTGTGCAGTGAAACCTAACATGATTTATAACACTTTATGTATGTTGGGGTTTAAAAGTAAATGCAACAGTCCTCCTCTTGTTCCTGTTTGTGTGTGTGTGTGTGTGTGTGTGTGTGTGTGTGTGTGTGTGTGTGTGTTGTGTAGCAGTAAGAAGGATGGAAATGGAGCGCTGACCTTTCAACAGAGCACAGAGAGGGACTCTGTCAAAAGAGTCCTCCAGAGATGACAATCCTGCTTCAAACTCAACCTGACGACACACACACACACACACACACACACACACACACACACACACACACACACACACACACACACACACACACTCACACACTCAAGGAGCTATACTGTTACCTACTCAACACCTTTAGCTACACTTCAGCACATGAAAGATTAGAACCTGGTCCACTTCACCACTCAGCGTTTCATGTCAAGCGCCGTCACCTGTGCAATTAGTGTAATTATCATGCTTTTATTAATAATAACTAGCAGATTCATTTAATAATAATAATTATTATTATAACGTTAATGTGTTTCATTCTTATTCCTTTTTCCCATTATTTGAAACAAAAGTATTATTATCATTAATATTATTATTATTATTATTATTATTATTAAAACTCATTCAACAGATACAAACACCTTGTTTGAATTGATATGCTTGTTTTAATATACAAAATAATAAAAACATATAATAAAACATATTATTATTGCTTGTTTGTAATAAAATATGTTTGCATTTTCAGCACATTTGCTATAATAATACTCCCGCATCAAATAGAGAAATGTGTAGAACGTTAAATATACTGTCGCATTATTATTTTCCATTTAAATATAAATAATTACAACAAAAAACAATTAGTTAATTAAATATTAGATTATACTGATTTAATTAGACTAAAATAAAATAAGGTGTTCATTAAAATTTTCTAAAAAAAATCATCACCCCCCTCATTATTATTATTATTATTATTATTAGTAGTAGTAGTAGTAGTAGTGTTAAAAATATTATTAAAAAAAAAATAAAATAAAATAAAAAATTACTGGAAATACATCTAAATTAAATTATAAAAGAAAACGATAAATATTAAACTATTACATCTTTGATGTCATTATTATTATTATTATTACTATTTTCACAAACAGGATTATTAATCGGAGTGCCACTATTGCATTTGCATGCTTCCCAGTAAGCCTTTGCTATATTTGTTACAGCGCACAGCTCTGGGACAAAAGCGTCCATTACAATCGTATCGCTCGGTCCCGCTGAGGATACTCCAACCTAAATATCACACCCTCCCTTTTACAAAACACCTCCGTATTACAAGCAAATTACCAGCGCGGTTTGAGCGAGCCGGGCAGGAACAAAGACGGGCAGCCGTAATTATATCTCTCCGTGTGCGGCATGCGAATGGGCATCCTCCTCGGGCGGGATGTTCCCCAGAGGCACCCCAGGCATCAAAATGATGGCCAAATGATATATATATATATTTTTTTTAGCGCCCTGATTATCGTATTTAACGCTGACGACGCCGCTGTTTACACCTGTCTCGAGGAGGAGGCGGCAGGTTTGGGAGCGTGAATTTCACAGACGTATGGTATACATATGAGCGGGCTGGCAGGGATTTAAATGAGGTCAAAGCCGGAATACATCAACAGCAAAGCCATATGGGCATCATAGACCCCCCTGGACCGCCCTAAACCACCAGGTTCCGGAAAAGCTTTGCGGTAAAAAGATACGTGCGAATCACGTTTGCAGAATATCCGCACGACAGGCGGAGATATTCCCTCGTTATTACACTTTCTGCTTCTTTTTCTTCTCGGATGTATAGGATAATCGTTCAGACAACACAGTTCCTTCCTTTCCTCATAGCAGTGTGTGTTTGAGGAAGTCACGTGTATCGAGCTCTGTCGATGAAAGGTACTGTTGCCATGAGACACGGGGAACATGTGCCAGTTCCCGCTGCCAGTCAGGCATCAAATGCAGTCACAGCAGGAGGGCAGCTCTGGGCACAAACAGCAGCACGGGTGCCACACACTGTGCCCAGCCCCGCGCTTAGCCTGTTAGCCACCATGAACCGCGACATGGCACTGCGGCTCGCTTCAAAAAAAAAAAAGGACTCGCGTGAGAAAACCCCGGACGTTCACTTTTATCAAGATAAAAAACCTCTTGGTCATGCTGAAGAGCTTGGGAATATCACGACAACCAAAGCTGTCCGCGTTAGGAAGCGGCCATTACTGCTGGAGGACCTCGAGGCCCGAAAGTTCCTTCGAGTTCTGACACTCATCAAATGGCGCTATTTTGAAGTATTGCTGCGTTCCACTTACCTCAGGAGTCGGGACGTGGGGTTTTTCGAACTATGGGACCTCGAGCAAACAAACGTGGCGGGAAAAAAAAACAAGCCTCCATATACCGTCAAAGTGTCACATTTCCGGCCATTCAGAAAGATCTCATTTGTCTAACGGTATGGTTGTGAGTTAAAGGCCTTGCTCAAGCACCCAGCAATGCAGCTTAGTGGTGCTGGGATTTAAACTCATAACCTTCTGATCAGAAGCACAACATCTTAGCTTCTGATCTACCCCCTGTACCCCTGTCAGCAACAAGACAGTGATGGACAGCCACGCTGATTTGGCGTTTCTTGTCAATCCTGCCACATGCTCCTGACTAGGAACTTCAAGTTCAGTGGTTTTCTTCATTGGGGGTTTTTTCTCTAGTAGATCTTATCTTCATGTTACTGAAAACATGATCTGGTTCAGCGTTTGTATCCTTCTTGCATCCAATCGCATGCGTTGATGTAAATTCTTTAGCTAAAGGCATCTCATTGGACCAGATTCCTCTCTCAGAAAGTCCAAAACATCAATTCTGCTGTCGAATTCAAAACCCAAAGCATTTTAATAAGTCAATATTGCTGATGTAAAATGCCAAACATCCTATTAAAAGAAAAAGATCCAGCACCCCGCTACTTTTTTACGAGTTGCGTCCGAAGGGGTCCAGGTGCACACCCTCAAACTTCATTCCTCTCTAAATGGCTGACAGCAGTGTTGCTATTTTGGATGGTGCAAAAAAAAAAAAACAAACAAACGAAAAAAACCTTCCTCCTCCTTCATCGTCTCCCCGGTCGTATTTGTCTCCTGCTTGTTAGCCCCCACGTCAAATATGTCTGCGTGCCATTTTAATTACAGCCTCGGCAAATCTCTCGCGTGGCATTCTGGGACAACAGCGATCTGCAAAAAAGGTGATAAGTAGGAGACGCCACCCGGCTTTTGGTATCAGTCATAAACAGACACTTAATTGAATCATTTGACCTCGGAGGCTGATCCTGCCTGCAACAGCACACGGCACCGAGGGGGGAAAAAAAGATTTTTCGGGAATATTGAGGCAGTTCGGCATGCGCTACATAGCCGGGTTTTTGGCTGCACGCCTGCTTTGCTGCAATGTGGGCCACACTATAGAACAGATAAGTCTATTTTGTTTATGTTTGTGTATATATATATATATATATATATATATATATATATATATATATATATATATATATATAAAAGAAACTAGATTAACTATGGCTACTCACTCCAGACTGAAAAAATCATTTGTTTTGTACAAGCATGAAAACACTAAAAAAATCCATAGCACTAGCGCTAACCGCTAACCAGGAAGTGGCTAGAGGCTAAGGCTAGCTCTATGGATTTTTTTGTCCAGGTTTAAGAATATTTCTTAAAAAGAGAATATTCTGACAATTCCGCATATCAAGGGAGTAAATGAATGAATGAATGAATGAAGGAACGAAAAACGGAAGAAAGGAATGAATGAATGAATATATGAATGAATGAATGAAGGAATGAAGGAAGGAAGGAAGGAAGGAAGGAAGGAAGGAAGGAAGGAAGGAAGGAAGACATTTGTGTAATTCAATTTAATTGCTTACTCAGATTAATCAATATAATAAAAAGTGTATTATGTATGATGTATAAACTTTTTATAAATATTAATTCAACCAAGCAGACATTTTATTTAGAAATTTTGTTCAACTGTTCAAATTGCGATGTTCACAAATGCTATATCATAATAATAAACTGCATTATTGAAAAAACGACAAGCAATTTTATGTTTAGCATTTTTTCCTCCGCAAATTGAAAAACGAGGTACGTACCAAACCGTGAATTTTGGGTACCGTTAGACCACTAATATTATATATTATATAAATAATATAAAATTAAAATCTCTGCACAACACACATTTATTCACGACATTCTTTCTTTACTCATATATAAAAAAAACCTTAAAAAATCATTTCTAATCATTAAACGTTTGTGCTACTGAAGTCTCAAATCAAGCGCTAAAATCCGGCAATTAAAACCGTCCGTGTGGAAACAAAGCAAAAGTTGCGGTTGGTGTCCTGAAGATTTACGTAATTACAAACTCCGCGCTTACTTCGGACATTCACAAGGATATTTTGTCTTCGTGCTACAGCATTTGCCTACAGCATTTCTGAATAAATATAAATATACAGTGATTTTGTGTGTGTCCAGGGGTCCCATGTCCATATATGTCCCATAGCCACTTGCAGGTTTGGGAAGAGATAACAGCGCTTTCGACACCGCTGCAGTTTCGGTTTCAAGGCGCCGCACACCCCACACACATACACAGACAAACAATCTGACAGTTCAACACCATTCTGACTAGCATCCTCTCTCTCTCTCTCTCTCTCGCCCCCAGATTCGGCGCAGTTATCAATCCGAACAGACACGCAATCCGGGTCCAATGTCACTTCTCCTCATTATGTTAATGGTTAATACATGCAAATGAAAACATTCCGGCAATTTGATTTCTTTGAAGATAGTTTGCATATTGTCTTAGCCATAATGGCTGCCGCGCTCGCGACTGTCGATTCGCGCCAGGCTAGTTAGTTCATATTTATCGGCGCCGAGTTCATTTCTAGGGCTACTGGAATCTTTTTTTTTTTTTAAATCGCCCCTCGACTTTTCTCTCTCTTTTTCTCTCTCTCTCTCTCACTGTTTAGCTAATTAAGATTCAGGTAACATAAGCAGATTTTTTCACGCTATTGGTGTTTTTCTTAATTAAGAAACAAATGAATTCTCCCCAGCAAAATAGATGGAACAACGGGATAGCGTGCCAGAGGCCAGATGCTGCTGCTCTTAATTAGAAGTCACTCCATTGTCTGAGGCTTTCAAATGAAGCTCCAATCTAAATGGATATCGAAAGAGCTGCCGAAAGTAAAGGTGAGCGAGAAAGGCGCAGGAAGGGCGAGAAATCCGAGCGGTTCGGAATAATCCGAAAAAAAAAAAAAAGATTGAAAGAAAAACAAAACCAAAAAAAAAGATAACGGGTACATCCTGGTCGGAGGGGAATTTTACCTGTGGGTAAAAAAGCAGGCCAGGCTCTCTGGCCTCATGAGGGTGAAAGACTGACCTCTGTGCCTTCTCGGTGGATGAGATGAGATTGGGGACGACTTTAAAGTTTTGCTTAGTGTCGAAAAAACTTGCTGTAATGATGTTTGTTTGTTAGCCTCGAGAAAGCAGGGAAAAAAAAAAACGATTCAAAGCTATTTGGTTAGAAGCGAAGTCATTCAGGTAGGAAAGCTGGGCTGCGTTCAATACTCTGTGCCCACATTCGTTGCCAAGCCCATAGGTCCTTATTGGGATGGCATGGCTTTGGAGCTTCCGGCAGATGGGCCGAGGACCAGGAAAGGCTCAGGCCCGCGGGCTCGGCCGGCGTCGCCCCGCGTGAACGTGCCAGGCTGGAGCTTCAAAGCGTCAGCCATCGGAGGTTCAGTTATGCGGAGATATCGTTTTCCTCCACCTTTGTAATGCATCCAGTCAAAGGCGACTTTTAAGTCGCACAGTGTCTACGCTTTCATTTCGGCCACAGCCTCGTAATTGATTTTCAGACTTTCCCGTAAAAAAAAAAAAATGGATGCCAGATCAGAAAAATGATCCCCCATTTTTACCTCACCCTGACAATCTAAGCATCTGGGGGGGAAAAAAGCAAAAATGGTATTTCCCCTCCCAAAATTTTGGTGAAATCTATCGACACACGTCCTGAAATAACAATTTTAGGCCAAGGCGTGTACTCCCTGGGCGTCTGTCTTCCTTATTAAAACAGGCATGTTTTAAACACCTCTACTTATCCTACCAAATTACCATAATCCTCCCTCTGTTCGGCTTGTGCACTTTTTTTTTCCGCCGTCGCTCTTGTTTGTTTATTTCTATCAGCTCAGGAGATTAGGCAGGCAGATTACCCGGCGTCAAAACACGAGACGCCATCAAAGACGGCGAGGATAATGTCACCCCCCCATCTCTCTTTACCGAGCGCTGGAACAATGGCGGCAAGCGACAACGGACGAGTTGATCCGGAGGGACAGGCTGTGTGTAAACGCCGGGGCTGAACACGGAGTTCAGGGAATTACTCCGATTCGGCGGCTGGAGGCGTTTATGAGAGAGAAACGATGAAAAGGGTGGGGGGGCCGTCCTGCCCTTTTTCCTCCAATGCATCACATGACCAGACTTACAATTCAATTAGGAGTGATTAAAAAGCATGGGGGAGCTGGGCAAGACCGTAAAGCTCAATGTGAAATGTTCTGCATGTTGATGATCGACATGATTTGGATCGATGAAGCAACTGGTGTGTCGGAAACATTCTGGAATTGAAACCGGCAAAAAGTAAAACCGAGGTGATACTAAAATGCCTCTCTTAATGTCATCAGTCACATACCGTACTAACTGTAGGCCTACATAATGTTTTAAAGAAAAAGAAAAACATGAAGTTAAATTTCATTGTTTCGGTGTAGAATCCTGTCTTATAAACGGAAATCACGTCATATTGGAACAGATTCTGTAGCATCATTGAACTTTTACATTTACAACTTCATTATCCTAAGCAAATTTACATCTTCTTTATACAGCTATAGGATTAAGGGCCTTGCTCAGGGGCCCAGGAGTGGCAGCTTCATGTGGCTGGGATTTGAACTCACGACCTTCGGATCCACCGAACTTTTACCTCCCCCAAACTTCAGATTGTTGTCAAGGTGTCAATCAAGGTGGATTCAGTGGTATTTTACATTTACGGCATTCATATGACTGAGCAGCTATGCGGTTAAGGGCCCTGCTCAAGGGCCCAGAACTGACAGCTTGGTGTGGCTGGTATTCTCATGACCTCCAGATCCAAAATTCCAATGCCCTAACGACTAAGCTACCTTCGTAATGCATCGTAGCCTATTCAGTGATCTCGTCAATGTTCAAATTCCTGATATATAAATTCAAATCGTATTGGAATGCATTACACCGAGTGCTGTGGAAATGCATCGTCTTACGATTCGAATCAAAAAACACACTCAAATTTGGTAGTCATATAGGAATCATATATATTATAAATAACAATGATCAGGTTCGGTGTTATCGTCAGAAATTCAAAATCAAATTCTACTAATATGATGCAATATGATATCGTATTGTATCATATTAGATCCAGTAAATGAATCAATTTACGTGACCGTAAATTGAAATAATATAAACAAATTATAGCAGACTCCATAGTATCACAGTAATGGAGTGAAATTGTATTGTATCGTATTCGATCTTTATTAGAAATCATATTGTTTCATATTAGATCCAGTGGTGTGAAAATCCAAATCGCTGACTTTGAATTGAAATAACACCAAATGACAGCAGATTCCGCGGTATGGTTTTAGATCTGCCGACATCATCAGTGAATTCAAGTCGAGTTTATTTCTATAGCGCTTTTCACAACAGACATTGTCTCAAAGCAGCTTTACAGAATTTAACAGTTAAGGTGGACGATGTGTATTTATCCCTGATGAGCAGTCATGGTGACTGTGGCAAGGAAAAACTCCCTTAGATGTTATGAGGAAGAAACCTTAAGAGAAACCAGACTCAAAAGGGGAACCCATCCTCATTTGGGTGACATCAAGAGTGTGTCTTTAAAACAATACAGAACACTGGAGAGTGAGAACTAACATGAGCACTGGAGTGTAGGATTATGAGTGATGTTCTTTCTACAGTCTTTTACAGTCATTTGAGGTTATAAAACTAGGAGCTACTGAGCAACTCATAAAATACTAAATAAAATTCTATAAATTCTAAGCAGAATCAGTGCTACGACTGAACCGAATCATATTTATACACAATACTTCATTGTGTCCTGAGCAACAAAACGGAAGCTCGGTTTTCAGCAGTATTCAGACGTTCTAGCTCTGACTTCTAAAGCAACTCATTCAGCTGTGTTCGGCTCTGTAACAGTTCTTCCTCGGCGTGTTCGTCTCGGTCCGGTGCACTCGAACGCATGTGTCCAATTTATGTTCATGCTCATTAAATAAACTGCTCAGGAGCTTTTTTTTTCTTCAGATTTTGAGAGATTAGCCAGATGTCTCATAGCAATAAGTTAACTGAAACTGCAAGTCAAGCAAACACGGTTTCGCATGAGGAGGCGCGGTGTCGCTAATGTTTTCACACAGATTGAGACGGAGTGCGCGCGAAAGAGAGAAAGCCTCGGGGACCGCTGCTTTGCACAGAGCTCGATTCAATCTGGCCTTTTCCTGTGCAGCCCGAGCGTGTGTGAGGGTCTCGAACAGAAAATCGCATAAAAAATAACTAAATAAAAATAAGATGCAACTCTGATTCAGGGGAAATTGAGTTTAAGTAACATCATAGGGGTTTAAAAGGTCAAATGAACAAAAGAAAATGTAAAAAAAAAAAAACATTAATTAAGAAATTAACTAATATGATAATAATATTACATATTAATATATTATAATATTATAATATAATGTAATATACCGTATTGTCCTGAATATAAGACGATATTTTTTTCTTTTTTATGGAAATGCATCTCAATAAATGATGTCGTCTTATATTCGAGCTCTAGACTACTGTCAGTAAAACCGTACACCTGTGAAAATAGTGGCGCCAATTACAGGTAAACGAGTTCCCTGGACTGAAGCAACCTGATTAACTACGGTCGTTTACAGAACCAGGACCGCCAGTGACTGTTCAGAACATGGCCAAGTAAACCAGCGTCTGAGGCGAGCTTGTGATGCATTTTCAACTCATGCTGATAAATGCTTATTTATCTGTTAGAGTTATCCAACAACTATCGAGCAGCCAAGAAATACCGCGTGTCGGAATGCATTTTCAGGAGATGGAGAGCCCAAAAAGACCGTCTTAGAAATGCTAATACTGGTAGGCAAACAAAAGCTTGAAGAAATTGACCAGCAAGTGTGTCAGAACGTAGCCCTGCGGTAAGTCCTGCTCTGGCGATTGGATACTCCAGGTATGGGTATGGGCATGAGATGGACAGCCTGGGCTAATTGTTATTAAATTCTGATTTGCTGCAGGTAATATATGATATGCCAATTGGAAAGTTTTTTCAAATTAAAGCATTTTCTTTATAAAAGACAAAAGTTGGTATTTTTCCAAAAGGGGGTCTTCTTATAATCAGGGTCGTCTTATATTCTCAATATAATACAAAACAATATAATAAAAAAACAACTAGAAATTAAAACTTTCTCTCTGATCACACGTCAGCTACCAGTCTGAGGAGGATAAAAGCTAAAACATGCTTCCTCATAAATTCCAGCCAAACACATCGCTTTAAACTGCTGCTCCTGCTGCATCTCAGGGTGATGTAACAGCTTCAGAGGGAAACACTATCAGCCCTCACATACATGAGGAACTAACTTATGATTGGATAGTTGTTTGTGATTGAGAGGGGGAAGAGTGAACGAGAGAGAAAGAGAGAGAGGGAAAGAGAGAAAGGGAAATGAATTTGCTTCCTAATTTTTTGTTGCCACAAAATGCTCAATTCTGATTGGTCAGATTCATTTTTCATCACAGAAGCTCCAGTTCTTGTTTATCGCTGCTATAACACACGAGAAAACACGACTAGCATACTTCACAAATACATTCGAAATAGCCATAAAGAGATAAAAACAGAATAAATTCATATTACCCCAAAATCAGACATCTGAAAAAGCCCGATTTTCACACCTGACGGTTCCAGCTGTATGTGGCTCATCCCTAAACTGTTACCACGAAGTTGGAGGTACGCAGTTGTGCAGAAGCATTAAATTCTCCCATCACTCGAACTAGAAGACCAAAATCTGTTCCAGCATGACCATGCAAAACGCCAGCTTCATAAAGATACACTTTGCATGGGTTGGACTGGAAGATCATCTTGTACCCTCAACCATATTGGACACATTTTTGGATGAATTGGAACGATGACTAACACCCTGAATGAACACAATGATCTCCACAAGCACCCAAAATCTAGAGGAACATCTTCCAAGAAGAGTGGAGGTTATTATAACAATAAATCCAGACTAAATGTGGAATGGGATTTTCAAAAAAGCACAAACTTTTGCTCATATATTGTATATAAAAAACAGCATTGCTTACTGTCTTCCCTTTTTTTTCTTTGATAATCTCTGTACCATCCAAACAGCTTCAGGCTTAGACTTCATACCCTAAACACTCACAAATCAAAGGATGAAGAAGAAAAAAATAACAATTCCAAACGTGTTATCTATGAAAAAGAAAAAAAAAACTACTGAAAACTGGCTGTAACCTTTGGAAGTTGTGATTATACACTTACAGAAGATATTAAGTTTGGTTCAGGTTAATCCTATAGAGTGTGTAAGGCTCATGTCGACTGATCAGAACTAAACACCACACACACACACACACACACACACACACACACACACACACACACACACACACACACATACCCACAAGTACACACAAACCCACACTACTTTAAAGCTCTCCAGCCCTGTGCGCTATTATTGATAAGAAAAAGATGCTGGTCAATATACATCATCTAGCCGAAAGGATTACATTCTTATCTGAAATGATATTCAGTAAAGTATGACCACGGAAATGCCGCTGCAAGTCTTCGCCGGACGTGGTTAAAAAAAAAAAAAAAAAAAAAAGTCGGGCAAAACATTTTATTGGAATTATGATCAATGTCAAGATTAGAGAAAGAAACTGAGTGTGATTTGTAGTTAAGCTTCTTTTTGCTGCACACTACATACTTCTCCTGTACAGATGTTTGCAATCTTGGTGCCAAGTATAGACATATGTAAGGCCACTGATCAGCCATGACATTAAAACCACTTGCGTAGTATTCCCATAATGCATCCTGGTGCCATGTCTTTCTTTCTCAGATAGTTGACGCACAATGCAAAAGAAACATGATCTACAAGAATGTTCTTCAATTGCTCCATTGTCCAGTTCTGTTGCTCACATGGCTCATTGTAACTACTTTCAGTGGTGTACACGGGTCAGTATGGGCACTCTGGCCATGTCCACACTAATACGTTTTCATAAAAAAAAGGAGAAAAAAGAAACTTATTTTTCTCTCCACTTTGACCTTCCATCCACACTTTTTTTGTTGACGAAAACACAGCTTTTTGAAAACGCAGTATATTGGTCATTGTTGCGACGTTTTAAAGATGAGCAACATTTGAGAAACGGTTGAAAACGAGTGTGTGGATGTGGAGCGCCGAAATTCGTTTGGATAAGTGTAGCCGTAGCCTTAGTCAACAAAAATAGAGCTTTTTGAAGAAAAAGAATAAACTCCCTCCGATGAGGATGCTTAAAAACAAAAAAATGCCTTTTCCTCATCTCAGAGTTGTGATTTGTAAAAAAATTAAATAAAATATTGAAGCTTTGAAAAAAAGGTGAAGCAGTTTTAGTCATGTGACCAATTCAGCCAATTCGTTAACGTTTCAAAAGAGCCGGAAAGTAAATGAACTGCAAGCGTACATGATGCAGGTCGAAGCATTTTACGGTTTGCTTCCGGGGAAAACGACTGAAAAGTGTGGAGGCGGAGCAGTTTTAGACGATGCTTTTTTGAATTGATCCGGATTAGTGTAGACGTAGCCTCTGACTAGTACAGCCATATACACGAGCAAAGCGTAATGCAAAGTGTGTTATGGAACCTTTCGTGTCATTTATACTCTCAGCAACTTGTACTACTGAACTCTTCAGAGAATCAGACCAGACAGACCATCCTTCCCTCATTTACATTTACTGTAAAGAATCACTTACAATTGAGGAATTGAGGGTTAAGGGCCTTGCTCAAGGGCCCATTTGAACTCACACATTTTTGATTTTTGAGCATTTCATTCTATGTTTAGTCCCAGTTTGCTCTTTTAAATCCCTTCACTCTTCTGGGAAGATGTTCCACCAGATTTTGGAGTGTGCTGATGGATATTTGTGTTCATCAGCCACAAGGATGTTAGTAAAGACCTGAGGTGCAGTCAGCGTTCCAATTCATCCCAAAGGTGTTCAGTAGTGATGATATCAGAGATCTATAACAGGCCACTCATGATCTTCCTCTTCAAAGCATGTAAACCAGATCTTCAAGGAGCTCACTTTGTGCACAGGGGTATCACCATGCTGGAACAGGTTTGGGTTTCCAAGTTCAAGTGAATGCAAAATTTTATTACAGCGCATCTAAAGGCGTCCTGTACAGTTGTGTGCCTCCAGCTTTGTGGTAACAGTTTGGAAAAGAACCACATATAGCAGGAAAGGGCAGGTGTCCCAATACTTTTGGCAATATAGTGTATCCCATAGAGGTGCCACAGTGACACGATAATCAACAAAATTCACATCACCTGGATGTTATGGCGTGTTATAACAGGGTATACATTTGACTCATTACTGTACAGGTATTATACAAACTAATGAGTTATTACTGACTGTGAATTTAAATTAATGATGTTTATTTAGCACCAAAACAAACTTCTCATACTTCCCAAACAAAAGATTACAATCCTTGTGAGTCCGCAATGGTGACAATGTGCTGTGTCATGCTTTGAAGCTATGCATACAGCATGGGCTGTAACGATACAAGTAACTCGAGTAATTCGATTAGAAAAATTAATTGAGGCAAAATCTTTTGCCCTCTGTGGCACTGTGTTTCCCACGGACCATTATTACTGTCGCACCATCTGAAAACAATCAGTTCTGGAGGAGACGGAACAACACAGATGAAGCAGAGGAGCCCTGTTCATACAACAGCTTCAAACTTCAGGCTGACAACATGGTAACCAGTGGATGCACCAGAAATGCTGGATGTTTACGAAACCAAAAAAGTTAGAATTACGAGAAATAAAGTCAGAATTACGAGACAAAAAATTCCGATTGGTGAGACAAAAAAGGAAAAAAAAAATTACAAGAAATAAGTCGGAATTGCAGGAAAAATGTTGGAATTGAGAGAAAGAAAAATCGTAATTGCGAGAAAAATTGAATTGCGGAAAAGAAAATGTCATGTGCTGAAAACAGGCTTCCATAGGATTCAGACCAAAGACATTTTAATTATTAATGATTTTTTTAAATGTTTATATTTGTATAAAAATTTTTAGATAATATGGCAATTAAATGCAATACAGGAGTTTAGTTTTCACAGATATTCTTGTATGAACTTTTAGCAATAAAAATTAAAATTTTTCCAAAAAGCAAACAAACGACTCGTTCACTTTAAGAGACCCGTCTTATTTTCTTTTGTATATTTAATGTTGCTCTTTAATAAAGAAAAAGTATTTCTTATTCAAATATTAATCGTTGAAATAATCGTTGCAATAATCAGTAGAATACACAATAGCGATATCAAAATGCCTACGATATTTCCGAATTATTTGCAAAGCTTAATTAGGTAATTCAGTTCGCCAAGGGCCACGCCCACTATCTCAGAGAAAATGGTTTGCATAGTGAACTTGATTGTTGTTGGAGCTGATTTAAGGATTTTTTGAAGAGAGACCAAAAAACATAGCAGGCACGAGCATTAAAGAAGCTGCAGGAATAGCTGACTAGTGCTAATTACTTAGTGAATGTAGAAAAAAAAAAAAATAATAATAATCTCCCCACCAAAATCTGGAAAATAAAAACATACATATTTCCTACTACAATAAAAAGGCTTTTACTTGTCACATGTACATTAAAGCACAGCGAAATTCTGTCTTCACCTTCCCCGGCAATGTTAGGAAGCTGGGATCAGAGCAGAGGGTCAGCCATGATACAGCCCCCCTGGAACACAGAAAGTCAAGGACCTTTGCTCAAAGTTTGCTCAAAAGTGGCAGCTGGGCGATACCGAGGTTTCAACCTGCAACCTTCCGATCAGTAACCCTGAGCTTTAACCGCTTTACCTCTTTGCTTGGTGCTAAAACACAGGTATATAACAAAAAAGAAAAAGAGCACACCGAGGGTGAAGCATGGTGATGGAAGCGATATACTTTCACGCTGCTTTTCTTTAACCAAAACCAGCGTTTATCAAAGTGGAGGAAATTATGAGTAACAAAAACACCAGATGATTTTAATGCAAAACCTTCAGATGTTTGCTACTAAGCTGAAAAAAAAACACCTGATGTTTTCAGCCATATTTGGTTCTTACTCCAACTGTTACCACAAACTTCAAAGCACCTGATTGTACAGATTGTCTCTGGATGTAGTACTGTTACATTTTCCATCAACTGAACCAGGAGTTGTGTGGAGAAGAACGGGTGTGTGTTGCATACGCCCCACTTGCAGCCCGCAGCCAGAGATGTAATTGGCTAATGTATGCAGGAGCCTGTCCATGTTGGAGGAGGATCAAAAAGCAATCAACGCTCCATCGCTGATGAGAGAGGCGACCATGGAGATGATGCACTGGCCCTTTCGAAAGAGCTGCACAATCAGCAGACATTATTCTCGTGCCTTGACCCTCCTCCAAAAAAAAAAAAAAAAGGGGGGAGAGCAAACAGATGAGGGAGAGTGAAGGAGATGAAGTTCATCATTTCACTGATTGAAAGAGACCCAATTGTCCACTCGAGCATACAGCTAGGAAGCTAGCATTGACTTTCAAATGCGGAGACGTGCGAGCTGTGAAATGACGGATGGCTTTATTAGACGGCGGCATTTTTTTCTTCAAGATACTAAGTAAGCTTATCTTCAAAGGGAAAAAAAAATACCACAATCACCACCTCCAACAACAACAACAAGAGATCGCATATTGATATTTCAGTGATAAAACCACACTTCATTAAATCCCACCATTTGAAATCAAATACGAGAAAAGCGCTGCGATTATGCCGGCATTAAATATTCATCATTCTATTATACTTTCATTAACTGGTTCATGTGCAGTTCATCATAAAAAAAATACTTTTAAATGAAAACTAACATGAAAACATGGTTTTTGCAGGTTTCCCATTTAAAACTTGCTTTAAAACCTGTTTGACACCATTAAGAATGAAATTTTATACACACACACACACACACAAATACATCGTTAGCTACTGGCCTTAACGAGTCTACATCTGCACTTCCCCATAGCTAGAAAATGAAATCTGTGGTACAGTCCAAGAGAGATTTGCGCCAATAACTGAAAGCTGATTGGCTGTTGGTCTCATTTGTAGTCGTAATACAGAGAATTACATTTGAACTGGCGAAAGAAAGAACTGCAACACCACGGAAACGAACAAACAAAAACATTCCAGCATTTCAGGGAGCGTTAAAGGAGGCGTTACATGGAAATCAGAAAAATTAAGACCTGTTTAACATACATTTAAGACCCGGAACGGTGATTTTAAGACTTTTTAAGCGCATTTTTTTAAAAACGGTTTTGTTTGAATTCAAAGAATTGACTGAATCAGTGAATCTGTGAATCGGAACGAAACCAAGGCAGCTTGGGTAAAGTAAATGAATGCAAGTGTGTGTGTGTGTGTGTGTGTGTGTGTGTGTGTGTGTGTGTGTGTGTGTGTGTTTAGTTAGCTACACAATTCAATTCAGTTTCTTTATCCCAGCATATATATATTTTTCCTCCTAATAAATCTTCTCAACCTCAACCAGATGTACAAGGAACACACCTGCCCATTTAGCCAAACAAGACTAGAACCCAAAGCCCCGCCCCCAGAAAAACAAATCCTCATATTCCTTTCTTTGCCTGCCACAGGTTCATCTCAGTGTGTTATTCTGCTGTTGTAGCGCCTCTATTTCAAGGACTGATGCTTTTTAGCTTGAAAAGAGAAGTGATTTGAGTTACTGTTTTCATTCTTCTTTGCCCTGTTTTGTCAAATTGTTTTTAAATCTGCATGACTAGCTGGCATATGATTGGCTGACTGGATGATTGGCAGAATGAACGGTTCTTCCGGATGTACCTAATAAAGGGGATGCCGATTATATGGACTTTGTTTGAGCTTTTACACTGGTATAGTAGAAATGCTGTATTCGTTTTATTTAATAATTTGACAGTAATGTTCTTGTTGTGGTTGCTTCCAGAAATGAAGTCTCTCTCCCTCGTTCTCTCGTTCTCTCTCTTTCTTTTCATTCTTGATATCTCAACTCTACCTACACACAGAGCATGAAAATTTCACACATGGCCACAGTGAGGTTTTAGTCTTGGGCAGAGCAGGTAGCTGATTTCACACCGGTGTGTGTCCAAGTGTGTACATACGCACGTGTGTGTACATGTGTGTGTTTCTTTTCTGCAAAATCAGGCCACTTCTAATCCACTGAGTGTGGAAAAGGCCTGGAGCTAGGCTTTCGCTCGGGCTGTCCTCACAAAGCTAAATGTTCTGTGTGAGGATCCTGGACTGCAGGAAGCTTTCGAATCCTACATATTGTCCATCGATGTTTTGAGTGTGGTGGTGGGGGTCCGTATGGTTGGGAGTAGAGAGCAGGGGAGTATGTGGTTTAGAGTTAGAGTTTAGAGCGTATCTAGTTCATTTGGAGCTTCAACACTCGCTTGTGATACCAAAACAATGAAGCTACGTTGTAAAAAGAAATAAATAAATGTAAAAAAATTCAGATTCCTTTTAAGATTTTAATCTGTTTTATTCTTAAAACACGTACTGGACGTATTTTCGCCGTGTAATTTTGAAAAAAAAAATTACTTTAACAAATGTATTTTTCTACATTTCTTCTTTTACAGTACGTGAAATTGTTAAAAAAAAAATGGCGGAAGTTCGCCGTGGTTTTTTTATATCACTTTTCTTTGGTGCTTCAGCGTAATTTTCCTTCTAGCACAAATTTGGCTGAATATCCCATTGAAACCTACAGCCTCTAAACAAATTCACTACTGCCGTAGCGTCAATAACCACATATACATTAAATGGATGAAGAATTTTGGACGCATCACTTTTCCAGCCATATCTGATTCTTCCCTGAAGTGTTACCCAAAGTTGAGGCCGAAAGAACGTCATTAGATTCAGTTGAATGAAACGTTCCCTTCGTTAGAACTAGAAGACCCGAACCTGTTCCAGCATGACGATGCCCCAGTGCACAAAGCCAGCTCCATGAAGATCTGCTTTGCATGAGTTGGAGTGAAAGATCTTCAATGACCTGCTATACTGAACTCCTTTTTGATGAATTGGAACCGCTGACTGCACCCCAGGCCTCATCACCTCACCTGACTTTCCTAACGCCAGTGTGGGGGAATGAGCACAAATCTCCAAGCGCACTCCAGAAATCTAGTGGAACATCTTCCCAGAAGAGTGGAGGTTAATGATAGCAGCAAATGGTGTATTTCCTTGTATAAGCCATTTTTAAATACAGAGATTGCTCGAGTGTTTTTTCTAGGAGCCGATTTACAGCATAGTATATGAAGTAATGATAAAAAAAAAAGGAAACAAAAAACCTCAACACACACGCAAGACGTTTTTAAGACTGTCGGAATAAAGGGCCATTCTCTGAGCCACACCGTATCTCAGAAGTGAACTGAAGAGGCTTTGAACTTCAATGCGGAGACGCAATCTCTGAAATCCTAAAGCGTATAAAATATAGAGGGGGGGTAGTAGGAGAAGAAGGGACATTGTCGCAAAAGGAAACGGCGAGCGAAACTGCGATAAGCTCACAGAAGAAGGAGCGGAGATGAAACGCCTCTTTAAACAAAGATAGACGTGTTCATATCCAAACAAAGCTGCAATCGGCGTGAGGGTGCGCGATGATCCCGAGGAAAGTGCGAACGCCCTATGAAGTCGCTCGTCTCCGCTCGTTGACCTCGGCAGCCGTAATGACGCGCACCTTAAGACGTTCCTGGAAACGTTCCTCTGTCAAACTTTTCTTTGACTAACTCTGTAAAGAAGGTTATTTTTCTGAGGTTTTTTTTCTTAATTTAAATCCTTTAATGATAAATTGTTAGAGAAGGACGCCAGATCCTGTTTTTGTTTCAGATAATGGAGCCTGTTGAATAGATTTTGATTCGAAGGTGCTAAAAACCAGATGATGCGACCGTTTAATATGTTCCGCGTCGAGGAAAAAGAGACTTCTGAGCTGCTGCCTGGTGATAATTTGCTTCTTTTATTCTATCTGTTCAATTGACAATTCAAGGCGAAGGATAAGAACAAAGTTCTGGGAGTCGGTGAAGTGGTTTTCTTCACGCTGTGCGCTTTTTTTCCCGAACTGAAGGATTGCGAAACATTTCAGAAACGGATTGCGGGAGAAAAAAAAAATCAAGGCCGAGGGGGATTTGAACTACGATCAGATCGACAGTACATGGTAATCGTTCATAACATATCGATCTTTTTTTTATTATTAACAGTGTCCAATTTTGCGTTCTGTGTTCGGATGCTATGTCGTGGCAGTTAACATCTCAAAAATAAGTTAAATTTCAATTCAATTATGTTAGAAAAATTACACAATCATTTGGTTTCATATAATAAAAGAAATGATACTAAGAAATGAATAAAAGTTGATAAAATTTTCATTTACAACACTGATGCTAAAAATACTGAAAACCAATACTAAGATCCACCGATACACAATTGTTCTTGAACATATTTTTACTAAAAAAACATTTATATTGGTCATCCCATTCCATAATTAATGTCCATTTGCTTGTTATAAAAACCTCAATTATAAGAAGATATTCCACTAGATTTTGAGTGTGCTTGTGGAGATTTGTGATAAGAAATAAATAAAATTTTATTGGTAAATGTCAGTTTAAAAAAAAATTATAATAAGGTCTAGTTTTATCTAATTATTAATTCTTTAAATTTGTATTAACTTTTTTTTTAACAATTTTATATTCATGTATTTATATATATATATATATATATATATATATATATATATATATATATATATATATATATATATATATATATATAGAGAGAGAGAGAGAGAGAGAGAGAGAGAGAGAGAGAGAGAGAGAGATAGATAGATAGATAGATAGATAGGTAGATAGATAGATAGATAGATATCATTTTTTTTTTTCCCAGTTCAAGAAAAAAATCCAAACCTAATTCTAATCATTTTTATTTATTGAATTATTTATATATTTCTCCTGATATCACAGCAATACAAGTCGAACACCAATCCCTAATCTTGGGGAAACAATGTACACTAGAAAATATGTTCTGCTCTATAAGCTGCTGCTTGTCAGTGTCTGTCTTTACTATTAAAAAGAAAAACACGATTTCTCCTGACATCAGTTCTTTATGGTGACTGTTCCCAGTCGAGGCACATCGTTCTCATGCAGAGATTTATCACGAAGTGAAGTCGATGCATACGCAGAACAGCCGAGCTCCTCCACGTGCGCCGAGGAGAAATGAAATATGGCCGATGTTGTAAAACATCTGCTGGCTCTGTAACCTCTTCCTCGCAGCGCGGCGCCGCGGTCTGCTCCCTGACTGACGGCGAAGGGGGATCGAGGAGGAAGATAGACGTCTGTGACCTTCGTGTCCTTCTTATTTGCTTGGTTTCCTTTCCGCTTCAATCTGAGCATCATCAGATCCCGAAAGAACTGTCAAACGTCTGTGTGTAGGTGTGTGTGTGTGTGTGTGTGTGTGTGTGTGTGTGTGTGTGTGTGTGTGTGTGTGTGTGTGTGTGATGGAAAGGGGGGGACTGAGCATCAATCAGTCAGGCCTTAGCATTTTTTATCGCCAGGCTTTTTGCAGCTCTTCCTTCTTATCACCTGACCCAGTTGTTCTGCTCTTCCAGTGGCTTAAGGTGAAACTTCTTAGAAAGATGGTCCAAAAAAAAAAAAAACTTGCAACTTTTCACAACTTGCAGGTCGTGCGAACACTTCCTGTGATTCATAAATCATTCTGACTGCGCTCATTATCCTTTGTAATTCACAACGCGATGCCTACTAAGCGTTTTTTCCGATGTCCCGACTGTTGATTGCTCGAACCTGATTGGCCAGAAGGCGTGGATTTACTTTCTAGAACAGCAGCTGGCACACTAGTTTCGAGTGTTAACACGAAACGGCGTCACGCAAAATCCATAAATAGGATCAAATACAAGGTCACCGTAGCAGGAAGGAGTCTCCAGTGTCAGTGAGGTAAAGCTGAGCATTTTAATTAGATGGAGAGATTTGGGTTTTCTCAGTGACATAAGATTAGATTATGGAGTGCTCGTTCTTTTGTGCTCTTTCACCCACAAGGACGTTAATAATACCAGGTACTGATGTAGGTGAGATGAGGAGGCCTGGGGTTCAGTCAAAATTTAAAAAATGTCAATTTCAAAGTTTAGTAAGGTTGAGCTCAATAGCAGGCCACTCGAGATCCACTTCAACCAATGGAAAGCAGATCTTCATGGAGCTGGCTTTGTGCACAGGGGCATCATCATGCTGGAACAGGTCTCCTAGTTTAAATTCAAAGACCTCCTATACAGTTGTTTGTCTTTTCTTGTAGCAGTTCTTGTAACAGGTGTCCCAATACTTTTGGCCATAAACAGTAAGTGTATTAGTGATTTTAAACAGCACCTTGTCCTTGATGCGTTTCCTTGTTTATTCCGTGACGCTGTGATGATCTGGCGGAGCGTTCCTAATTTCCCGTGCTGAAGCAAAGAAAATGACGTAAAAAAATAAACGTTGATGCTTTGTCACATGAGATTTTCCAGCCTGGTGTTAAAATGCAGTCTTAAATACAAATCCAAGCTGAGAGGCTGCCTGTTTAATCCTCCTGCAGCACCTATCTGTGTGTGTGTGTGTGTGTGTGTGTGTGTGTGTGTGTGTGTGTGTGTGTGTGTGTGTGCCATAGCCCCCCCCAGTTAAAATTCACATCGTCATCATCTGGGTGATATTATTTGAATTTGTTGAAAAAGCCGTGAAAAATGGAAAACTTTCAAGCTTTCATTCGATCGGAATTTTTCAAACGGAACGCACGGTCTGTGGCCAAAAGTATTGGGACACCTGGTGTTCCGAACGACCGTTCGTACCGCGAGTTTGTCCGTAGGTTGTTACTTTGTTCGTTATTGACTTCGCATATCTCCTAATGATGTAAAAGCTACAAATACTGTCGAATAAACAATAAAAATACTAAAACAAATCGAAATATTTTGTATTAAGTAATAAAAAATAAAAAAAGATTAATAATAAAAAACAAAAATTAATTCAAAAATTGTATTCACCGAGTCCTAGCTAGCGGGCGCTCTCCTCCGTTTTAAAGTTTTCCGACTCCGAACCAATTTTACTTTGAGGACGGGTTTGTTCGTATCTGCGAAGGTTTGTAAAGTGAGGAGCGTCTGTTCAGTATGTGGTTTACCACGAAGTTGAAGCTACACAATTGTACAGGATTTTCTAAAATATCTTAAAAAGAAATTCTACATCAAAATGTATTGGGTGGAAAATAAATGTAAAAATATATATATATATTTATTTTTTTGCACTGTGTGCCAATGTACAATTATTAGTATTAGTAGTGCTAGTAGTACATTACAAACTCTAGTGGAAAGTTAGCAATAGTCTGTCTCTTGCAAAAAAAATTTTAAAAAAAATTTCCAGTCTTAAAAAAATTCCTAAAAGTAAATAAAAATGCTCTTGAAACCCCCCGCTATACGCACCTGGAAACACCCAAGTGTCCTACATTTGCATACCGGCACCTGATTAGCTCTTTTGTTGTATAATGCAATAACTCCTGCGTCGTGTTCAGTGACAGCACACTAATTCCCCTCTAATGTGATTTTATGTTCTTTCGACGTCTTAAAAGAACGTGGGAAAAGCGTCTGAGTGCTCTGGAAATTTTTTTTTAATATGATCACACTATTTGACAGAAATCTATAATAAAAATATTGAATCATATTTTCATAACAAATGTACAATTCTTACAATTGTACGGAATCATACTTTATCGTTTGAGCTGGCATGTATTCCTTTGTCACCGTGTGTGCGTGTGTGTGCGTGTGTGTGCGTGTGTGTGCGTGTGTGTGTGTGTGTAGAAAGTCATGAGCCAAATCAGCCCAGGACCCAATATCCATATTCATTTCATGCAAAGATTGCGGTTGATAAAAATGGCCGATAAACACACACTCACACACACACACACACACACACACACACACACACACACACACACACGATGACCGCGTGCATTGTAGGCTAACCAAACACGCTTAATTGAGTCGCATCTGCACAGCCTGGGCAAGGTGAAAGGTGGATGTGCAAGTGTAATGATTGAATTGGTGCTGGTGTGTGTGTGTGTGTGTGTGTGTGTGTGTGTGTGTGTGTGTTTATGCGTCTACCCTCTTTCGCTCGCTCTCCATTCGGCTGGGGCCGAACTCGCAATGTTAAACGAGGCGAGTGTGTCCCCGAGGCAGAGAAGCAGCGGGAGAGGGGGAAGAAAAAGTCTTCTCTTGTGCTCTGAGGACGATGAGGGATATGATGATGTCGGAGAGACAGACAGTGAGAGAAAGAGAAGCGGACTCGCTTTGGTGTTGTTACCAGGAGTGTTTTATCTCGTACATTATTCACCAAGGAGTCTTTCATTTGTTTTTACTGAGAAACTACAATATAGAGAAACTGCTTTAATGCAAAAAAAAATAATCACACAAAAGAAACTAACATTTGAGCTTCTATGTTCTATGTATTAAGGTTAGCATGTGAAATTTGGAGCATCTTAGCGACGACGTGGGTTTTAAACGAACAGTTTCAGTTTTCAGTTTCACGTATATATTTGTTTTATTGATTTACGTATTCGAACAGAAACCTCAGAAGTACGTTAGCTAGGTTCTTGCTAGCATGAGTGATGTGTATTTGCATTGTTGAGACAGTGAACTGCATAATACTGTTCATGCTGTAGGCAGCCATTTTGATGGGATCACATGTTGGTTAAGGAGACACAAGTTACCAAGTCAGAATTCCTAGTCAGAGGAGTGAAATTACGAGTTGCAACATACAGTTTGATACTGTTTTTTTTTTTTTTATGAAGTGAACTTCACCCAGTACCTCGTCTCATATCGTCACATATATAATTGCCAAATTTGTAGCAATATGAGTCTTTATGTCAATATGAGGTTAATGATGGAGTTTTGCAGTGGAGTTTTGTGTTCATACATTTTCTTTATACGTCATTCCATTCATTCTTTTTTAGTAAGTGCTGGACAAGGACATGGTGGATGATTGGTGGATGATGGGAATTCTGGCTGGAAGGCAAGAATACATCCGGGATGGGATGTCAAACTATCATGGGGCTGTGCGTAGACATACTCATTCCCTCAGTCATTTAATTACACACTTATTCACACATTTATTCACACACTCATCCATTCTCTTACTCGCACCCATTCAATTACACACTCATTCACACACTCATCCATTCTCTCACTTATCAATTACTCACTCATTCACACACTCATCCATTCTCTCACTCATTAATTACTCACTCATTCACACACTCATCCATTCTCTCACTTATCAATTACTCACTCATTCACACACTCATCCATTCTTTCACTCATTCAATTATTCACTCATTCACACACTCATCCATTCTCTCACTCATTAATTACTCACTCATTCACACACTCATCCATTATCTCACTTATTCAATTATTCACTCATTCACACTCATCCATTCCCTCACTCATTAATTACTCACTCATTCACACACTTATTCACAAACTTATTCATTGTCTTACTCACACCATTCAATTACTCACTCATTCATTCTCTTACTTGTTGAATTATTTACTCGTTCATTCTCTCTCTCATTCACACCTTTACTCAAAAACATTCCTTCTCACACTCATTTAGTTACCAACTCATTTACACACTCATCTATTCTCTCTCTCACTCATTCACACACACATTTTCTTACACTCATTCACACAATTATTCATTCTCTTGCTTACTCATTCACACACGCAATTTCTTACACTCATTCACACCATAGCAAAACTCGACGTGAAGAACATCTGAAGTAAACGCAATGGAACCCAAGCAAAGTATCAAATGCGAGACTCGTGTTTAATCAACATTGTGATAGAAAAACACTCTACACTGTGAACTTTTATAAACACACAATGAGCCCTGACCTCAAACCCCAATGAGCCCTTTTGGATGAACTGGGTCCTCACCAAACATCTGTCCCTGATCTCACTAATGTTCTTGTAGCTGAATGATCACAATCCGCAAAATCATGCTCCAAAATCTGATGGAAAGACTGCAGAAGAGTGGAGGACTAAATCAAGAACGGAATGGTCACATGTCCCGAAACATTTGGCTGTGAATCGAAATCGGATTCAGACAAGCTTTCATTTTGTCAATATTCTCAAATACGACACGTCACATATTTCACAGAACAACACAGCGGCGCTTCTTCCCTGGAGATTACACTCCAGCAATCTGCACTTTGTTCTGCTTTTAAAAGGACGTACTTGAGCCGGAGCTCCACTCCGGGCCTTTTCCTCTAACGTCGATATTTAAATCACGCTCAGATCTCTGTTGTGATCTCTTTATTTTTTGGTAAAAACAACGATGGGGTGATGAGAGCGCAACAGAAAACAGCAATCGATGATCTCGGGGAGTGTAAGCTAGATTCCTAAGCAGTTTGCCCGCGAGATAAGATAAACTTCTTTTGACCCGAGAGATGAAGTTGCCATGGCGATCACAGAAGTCCACTCTGCTTATTGATATTTCGCTGATGTTACAAGGCAGCCGAGCAGATCGCGAGGTCCCGATAGCGCTGATTAATTAATACCAATATCGATCGGCCGGAGCGCGAGACGAGGCTGTTAAACCGTGAAGGCTGAAAGTCAATTGGTGCCGGCGGCAAGCCGGGTCGCTGATATCACGTGCTTAAACGTGGATTCTTGAACGCGTTTGTGCGGTTTGATCTGGACAATCGCGTACTTATGGTTGGGGAGGTTGAGAAATGAAGCCGAAGCCTCGGCAAACAGAGACGGACAATCCAAAGTTTACATTTACATCTTTGCTTATGATGTTGCGAACTTCTGACTATCACAGGACTGGCAAGAATTTAAAGAAAACTCTTTCTCTCTCCATCATGGCACCTGTTAATTGGTAGGAGGCAGCAAGTGAACATTCTGTCCTCGAAGTTGACGTGTTAGAAGCGGGAAAAACAGGCGAGCGTAAAGATTTGAGCGAGTTTGACAAGGGACGAATTGTGACGTCTAGACGACTGGGTCAGAGCATCTCCAAAACTGCAGCTCTTGTTGGCTGTTTCCGATCTGCAGTGCTCAGTATCAAAAGTACTCCAAGGAAGGAACAGTGGTAAACCGGAGACAGGGTCATTGATGCATTGATGTTAATCACGAATCAAGATTGTTTTGAAGCAAAAAGGAGACCAACACAATAACAGGCAGGTTGTCATAATGTTATGCCTGAGCGCTGTCAGACTCTATTTACGTTTATGACATATGGCAGATGCCCTTATCGAGAGTGACTTTTATCTCATACACCTCACAACTAAGCATCTAAGGGGTTAAGGGCCTTGTTTAGGGACTCAGGAGTGACAGCTTGGCGTGGCTGGGATTTGAACTCATGACCTTCGGATCCAAAGCCCAAATAAGCTACAACCTCCCTGTACAGTGTACAGTGTTTTGGTGTTACAAGCTTTCACACAGCGGGTGCCACCGACATGCAAACGCACCAGTTTCCTTTGTTCCAGTCCGAGACGTCAAAGTCGCAGCCAAACAAAACATCAAAGCCTAGAGCAAAACAAAAACGTCCGCTGAGTCCTGGGCTGAGGAAATGACTATTACGGCTCACGTGGTCGGGTGCTGTGCGAGGCCTGTGAACACTCGCGTGAGTGGAGGTCCTAGTCTCTGAAACATCAGAGAAGTTGAAAACCGGCCTTGTGCATGCGGGAATTAAGTCAAGTCACTGCATTACATTTGATTTGTTCTAAAAAAATCATAGAATGCAGTTCGAGCAAAAAAAACCAAACATCAACAGTCAAGATAAGATTTTTTTTAGATCCTTCATGTCCAGCAATAGTACGAAAACAGTAAGAAAACATTTTCTTCTAGTCCGTCCCACTGTGGCTTTCAGAATCCTGTTCTTGGTTGACCCGAACGAAAACTTCTTCCCCCAGATCCTGTACAACATCGATGTTTTGTGTGTTCTTAGTTGCTTTTCTACTCATCACAAGTGAACAGAGTGGCTATTTTTAGTTACTGCTTTCCTGTCAGTTTATTATTATCGCCTCCAACACTAGATGTGAACATTACCTGAAGCTCTTGACCTTTACTTGCATGATATACATGTCTTCTGCTGATGACTGTCTGGTTGGACGAGCGCATGATCGTCAGCATGTAGAAGATGGTGAACTGTTGTTATGAACAGAGCAATGAATAATAAATAACAGACACATCGGGCTGCTACTTGCTTTATAATGCGTTACAAACCCTACATCCACTATATGAAGAAAAGTATGTGGACACCAGAGTTTTCCAGCCGTATGTGGTTCTTCCTAAACCACAAAAAAATAGGATGTCGTAGCATTACGTTTTCCCTTCACTAGACCTAAACATGTTCCAACATCAAAATAGCACAGCTTTATGAAAATATGCTTTACATGGGTTGGAGTGGAAGATCTAAAGTGGCCTGCTATAGAGCTCTGACCTCATACCTACCAGGGTTGCAAAAATCCAGGCATTTTCCAAACTGGAAACTTTCAATGGGAATTAACAGGAATATCTGGGAATTAACAGGAATTAATCGGAATGAACTGGGTAATCTTAGTTAAAACAACCAGATTTAATGCAATTTCAGTAGAACGTCTACCCTTATTGAGACCACGCCCCCTACATGCACTGCACATTCCTCCATAACATAACACACGTCATTTCTTGAATCCTGCACACAAAATAAATGTCAAAAAAATGCCCATCTTGGTGAGTGTTCAAGTAAATTACATAAATATACAAAAAATTATGTTCGAAACATCCTTGTGCTGTGTGTCAACATACAACAATTAAATTAAAGTCAAAAATGTCATTTTTCCAAAAATCTGTCTTAGTTTGCAAAATGTTTATATTTATGTTTGTATATGATACAAGTTATATACATTTCTCCAACTTTTTAATGAATTTCCACGAATAAATTGGAACACTGACTGCACCCCCAGGCCTCCTCACCTCACCTACATCAGCACCTGACTATACCACCGCCCTTGTGGTGTGAATGATCATCTCCACAAAATCTAGTGAAGCATCTTTCCAGACGAGTGGAGGTTTATACACCAGCAAATGGCGACTAAATGTGGAATGGGATGTTCAGAAAGCACATCAGAATCCGTACAGCTGTATTCACGACGTTAGCAATCAGCATTACTTATGAGTAACGTGAATCCGAATGCTTTGGGGAATGTTGCGAGCGTGTTAGATGCTTATGAAAAGTCTCTGATGGGCAAACGGAGGCAGGGGCTATAAATAGAGCTGGGGGATATATTGTGAGAGGATTCTGACTCACGGGATTCTTTACAGCCGAATTCAGGAAAAAGGAAGATAAAGTGGAAACTATGGCCGGAAGTGACCTCGATCACCTTTTCGAAAGCAGTGCCCGCTGCCCATCGCCCTCTGCACATCCCATCGCACATTGCAGACATATTTCTACCAGGCGTTTAATTTTTCCAGCTGCGTGCCTGACACCGTCCCCTATGAAATACGCCGCTCACGAGCGTTCGGGTTTTTCCGACCGGACGTGCCATCACTGCAGAGCAGGCGGCCGGTGATAATAATAACAATAAAAACAAATAATCTCAAATGAATAGGCGGGTGAGATAAAAAAATGACAAATTGTCTTGATAGCGCTCGGCTTCGCATTTGCATAGCTCATTTGCATAGCTCATTTGCATGGGATAATATGGCGGCCTGTCGAGCGCACAGACGCTGAGGGAGACGCTGCTTTCCCCCGAGCGAGAGCTGAGCCCGTGCTGGGTGTCAGCAGATGCCACCGGGAAGCGAGTGCACTCGGTGCGACGTAAATGGAGATGGGAGACTCATCGGCGGTGTAGGAAGCGCCACTCCAGCACGATCTCTGGTCGAACGAGAGCCACTTTCACGGAGGACCAGATGTTGAAATCGATGCACATCATCTTTGTTCATTTTGTTTGGAAAAAACATATTTGGTAACCTCTATTTGGAAATATGGGGCTGCGAAGAAATACACAAAATTCACAAATAATCAAGGGAGCACAACCCAAAACATTTACAGTGGTCACTGTAAGTGGTTCCAGAAATATCTTTGTGCATAACTTTTTGTTTACCCATCACATATAACATTTCTTTTTTGGACTACTGACGCATTTCTCCCATTGGTTAAGTGTAGCTGGTTCCACAAAGCACTGCCTCTGCTCCAGCCAATCAGATTTATTTCAGTAATTCATCCAATCGCAATGCTCACACATTATGTCATATCAATATTGTGTTAAAATATCAAGCTCAATCAAGTCACCATACACTTTTCTGGGATGGTCTAAATATTTGTAGTGTTAAGTTTAAAAAAAAAAAAAAAAGAAAATGTTATCTTTAACTAATAACAAACTTGCTAACATTTTATTTCTTGATTTTTTATTTACTGGTTTTTATTTATTCATTACATGTTTATTGTATAGTTATACTAAATATATTGAATGCAAAAACAATGTTTGCTTTTTTATATTAACAAAATATCAACAATTTAAAAAGAACTGAGAGAAATTATTTAAATAATTAAATAAAATATAAATATATATGTACAGTTTGCCATTTATCATTTTTGATTATCAAATTAGGATTTACAATTGTGTAGAAGCAGTGAATTCAGGACTTCCTGTGTGCTCTCTGAACTCACACCTAAACTTCTACCCAATCACAATCCAGTATATATATATATATATATATATATATATATATATATATATATATATATATATATATATATATATATATATACATACATACATACATACATACATACATACACACTTTTTTTTTTTTTTTTTTTTAGATGACATTTGAGATGGCCATTTTTGTGTTATGTTAGCAAATTATTAGTTAGAAAGATATTACTAAAAACAGATATTCAAATATAGATTTTTATTTATTTATTTATTTTTTATTTAGTTAACACTTGGGCTATTGTATATTGCTGTCATTTTCTAAGGAAGTCTGTATATCCTGATGCCTAAATATTATTATAAATACACACATGCACTTTGGGCTACAAATACATTTACCGGTAATAAATTAAATTGCAGGAAGAAAATAATTTATAAAATAAAATAGTTTGATAGTTTGAAAATGATGTCAGTCCTGCAGTTTATTAGGATGAGTCACTCACACACACACACACACACACACACACACACACACACACACACACACACACACACACACACACACACACACAGAAGCACTATCATGCCACCCTGACATCCAATCCATTACAATAAGCATCTTAAACACACACACACGGTTATGACATCCGTTTGACGTAGGAATCCATCCATTATAATAAGCGTCTTAACCACTTACACACACACACACACACACACACACACACACACACACACACACACACACACACACAGACAGAATTGTGCCACCCGCTCTGACATAGGAACCCATCCATTACAATAAGCATCTTAAACACACTCACACACACCCCCACAAAATGACACGTTGGCAGCCGAGTCAGCAACACACTCTGGCAGTGGCGTTTGGAGTTGTGTGTGATAAATCCCATGCAGAGATGTGAGTGTGAGCTGACAGGCCCGGCTGCGCTCTGGCGTGACATCATCGGCTCGTGTGTTACAGCGCGGACTCTATGAAGTCAGAGTGACGGATTATTACACACGCCATTACCACGAGAGAGGGGCTCACACTGCGTTGCACTACTGCACTGCACTACTGCACTACTGCACTTCACCTGGCTCTTCCATCATCTACAGTACACACAGTTCTGAGCATCGCTGGAAATTGATAGTGATAAAGCATTGAGAACTTCCGTGTGTGTGTGTGTGTGTGTGTGTGTGTGTGTGTGTGTGTGTGTGAATGTGTTGTGTTTAAAAAATTGGGGGAAAATCTGGGGACTTTCTAACTTTTCCAAATGATTATACCAAGATCTATTTATCGATCCACATATACGTGTGTGTAAATAGATATTTGCATTATTATTATAATTATTAGAATCATCATTACTATTATTATTATCATTATTATTGGCTAATTATAATGATTTTAAACCCAAACTGTAGAATTTGATCTAAAATGATTTATTAATTTATTACTATTTCAATACAATAAAAACCATAATGATGCAGAAAAATATTCAAAAATTATACCCAAAAAAATTATTATTATTCATATTACAGAATTCCGGGACCTTTCGCCTGATTATGAAGAATTTAAAAACAAAAAATAAATAAATAAAAAAAATAGATTGTACCAACAGATAATAAAAGTATAATGAAGCAATTCTGTATTCTTTATGGTTGAGGAAATAATCCGAGAGATCAAAAACGTTTGGTTTTATCGAATATCAAATTATTGCTGATATCCGCGATACATTTATCCGAGATATACGCAAATATGTAGTAATCTTTTTAACAATTGTTCAATAAATGAATAAACCGTTTACATGTGCCAAGCGCAGAACATCATGAGATATACAGTATAAGGAGGAATCTTGTGGACACCTTCACATTTAGCCTCATTTGTTGGTATAATTCCTTCCATGATGTTAGATTTTGGAGTGTGGTTGTGGAGATTTTGTGCTCATGCAGACACGAGGGTGTTAGTAAAGTCAGGTACTGATGTAGGTGAGATGAGGAGTTCTGGGGGGCAGTCAGCCTTCACATTCATCCTAAAGGTGTTTAATAGGTTTGGAGCTCTATAGCAGGAGATCTTCCACTTCCAGCCATTCAAAGCAGATCTTCATGGGGTTTGTGCACAGGGGCATCATCATGCTGAAACAGGTTTGGGTCTCCTAGTTGAAATGAAGCTTGGTGAAGAACCATATGACTGATGAAATCAGGTGTCCCAAAGCTTTTGCCCATACAGTGTGTTACACCACAAGTCAGACACTACCAAGTGTTATGTTGCCATACTGAAGGCATTTCTTTGTCTTTCCTAAAGTCTACAATTGTTTGCGTGTTCACTGATGACGTCATGCTTTTTATCCGTTTAGAGTTACTGTACGTTTAGAATCGGAGAAATTGTGGAATCCGGAAACATAAAGAAACGGAAATTCCTTTGGAACTGCGAATGCTTACATACAAACATCTCGACTATTTTTCAACTTCATAAAAAAACGAAAATATTCTATAATTCAAAAATATTCTAGTGTTAGTGCCTGTGTAGAATAACTAAAAAATCAATACATTTCACTTAGAAAGAATGTTTGGGTTTCAACCGCCGCTCCTTTGCACGCCTCTGTTTTCTTACAGCTTCCCGGAAAACTTGCTGACACTGGAAACTCCTTCCTTCGATATTAAATAATGTGCTACTTACAGAAAACCAATCACCTTTCATAGGTTTTCTCATGTCTTTCTCTATTTGCTCATATTTAGGCTTAGATTATACACTTACTATAGAAACAATAACGCATTTCAGTAAAAGTGTACTGAGACCTGCATTGGCTTACAAAAAAAAAATAAATAAATAAAATAATCAAGCGACGATCAGATCATATCGACCAATCAGGGTTGAGATTTCAGAAGTGCTGCAGTGTAAATCTACATGCACGTGCAAGTCCTTCATACGCTAATGCTCGTGACCTTCTGCCTCATACGCTCCTGCATGAAAAGGAAAGAATGATGAGGTTGGAAATAAATATCTTGGAATATCTTTCTTTTCCCTCAATGAAACGATGAAACCGGGGTTCATCATTCTATCGCACATATCCATGTTGCGTCTTTGATGTTTTTGGCTGCTTTCCAGGATTAAAACAGACTAAAACTGGCATCTGTGCACATCTGGGTGCAGCCTTTTTCTGAAATAAAACAGTATCAAAGAAACTGATGCAGAGGATGATAAAATTTGTAAAAGACCTGCAATACAGTAGAGGAAGCGATGGGGGCGATGTTGCACATTTACACACACTCACTGCAAGATAGCATGTATTGGGATAATGTCGGATTTTGACATGATGGAGATGCGTTCCCATGACGTCGTTACTGGAATATATTGTAAGTGGAGACATTAGACAAATATATAGTTCTTTAATTGTGTATGTCTCTGTGTTTATAGATAATTTTTTTTTTACAGGCGCATACAAAAAAAAAATATTTATTTGATTTATTGCAAACCTGTAAAACACGCAAATAAAAATAAACTCTTTCCATTCGCATTCTAAAAAAAATCAAAAAAATTTATTATTCGAAAAAATTATTCGTAGTATTTGTGGCACGCAATGAATACGATATAATAGTCAGAGACAGTAAAGAAATCAGATGCAAAGGGGAAAAAAATCAAGGTGTGACGAAAGGAGAAAGAGAAAAAAAAAAACATAATTTATCATGCCATTATCGGAAAATCCGAGGCGAGCTAATCAAGGAGCACTGAGTGACTATTTTTTGCCTTATCATCCAAAGTGGTGGAAACGGAGAAGGGCTGAATTATCAGGCGGCTGCAGATTGCCAGCCCGGAATTTTAATGGTAATAATCGGGGGGCCTGTGATGGTATATCTGGCAGCTCCTATCTTTCCCATTATCGCCTTCTATCTCGCCGGCCATCGGAGCAAATTAATGGCGCTCTTTCGCCATCTCCTTTTTTTATCGCCGCTCCGAGAGCCACCCCGGGGGGATAGGAATAAGCAAAAATATTAAAATGCTGCATGAATCACAATTGAAGATAACGGGCGGCCTGAAAGTTGTGTGAAGAGGGGGGGGATTGGGGGTATGATGATGATGAGGTGCTGGGTGTCAGGGCCATTTGATTTTTTTTTTCTTTTTCGTCCTTCAGGATGATTCTGCAGCGGTGACTTTCCTCTACTATGAAATTATATCTCCTTTATTTTAGATTTTGTACGCCGTACGACTCTCGTACACTCTGTGTGTGTGTGTGTGTGTGTGTGTGTGTGGGTGTGTGGGTGAGTGTGTTAGTCCCACTATACATCATTGCACTCCCCTTTCTTCTTTACACCTCATCTCATCATCCCAAACACATTTAACAGTGAAATTGCTCACAGCCGTATCAGAAAGATGGACTGGAGCGTTACTGATCGAGAGCATGTCCTCGCCGTCTGGTATTCCGGATTCACGTCGGTGCTGTGAGCATTTCATACGGACTCCTTGTTCTTGTCAATTCGTAAAGCACTGAACTTCACGTCCAATAAATCTCCGAGTCGGAGGTAAACTTTAGAGCTTTTTTACACAACAGTTCACACAAAAAATCGAATGCGTTTTACGTGAAACAAATTGATGCACGGAATCCAGACTGTACGCGTGTCTGAATGCAAACACAGAAGTAGGAAGCAAACTTACACACACACACACACACACACACACACACACACACACACACACACACACACACTTATACAGCTTCAAGACTACTGTAACACGATCAGTGAGAGCACAGAGTCGAGGAGTCCTGCGGGTGAGTTTAACCTGTCCCTCCAAACAAACCAGTACACACACGTGCACACACACACACACACACACACACACAGATAGACTTTCTACAGCTTCAAGTCTACTGTAACACAATCAGCAAAAGGACAGAGGACTCAAGGAGTCCTGCGGGAGAGATTAACCTGTCCTCAAAACAACCCAGAACACATAAAACACACACACACACACACACACACACACACACACACGCTCCCTTTAAGGCCAAACATCAAACATGACAAAAGCATCTAAGTGCATCTAATCTCACCAATCACTCGATCACAAGCCTAACGCACTAAATTAATAAACTTCAATAAAAAAAAGGCATTTTATACACAATTATTTGTATATTTCATATCTGAGATTAGTTGCAAGAAACGGATGATGATAAAAGAAAAAAGTCTAAACATCTTTTAGCTGTTTTACGTGATTGTTTCTGAGCGTTTTAGAAGATCGAGGTACAAAATAAAAAAAATTAAAAACCAAGGAAAATAGTTTTACATTGATTTTGCAAAATCAAACAGATGTGAAATGTAGTGGTCATAATAATAATAATAATAATAATAATAATAATAATAATAGGAAAAGGAAAAATATTATTATAATTCAGTTTTTGTATTGCCATAATGAAGTGTTTATAATAATAATAAAAATAATAATAATACAATTAAATAATGATAGTAATACTACTAATTTCATTGTATTATATTCTTGATTATCATATAATACAATCATAATTTTGATTATTATTATTATTGTTATTATTATTAGCATCATCATCATCATCATCATCGCTGAAGTTTTCTCATCTCCCAATGATATGTTTCTGTGTGTGTGTGTGTGTGTGTGTGTGTGTGTGTGTGTGTGTGTGTGTGAGTTCTCCATTCTATAAATGTATTTAAATAGGTCGTTTCCTCCACAGCACGTGACCACTAGGCTTTCAACTCCTCCAGCATAAATACTTATTTTTTAAAGTTTATATTACAATTAAATAATAAATAAATATATACAATATATAAAAATAATAAAATAAAATAAAATAAAGTCTTTGTTGGACTCTGAAATGATGCCCGGATTTTACACACTACTGAACTGTAACACAGTGTTGCAGGTTTAATCCACACAGAAAAACAAAACTAACAAATAAACAAACAAATAAACAAACAGCAGCAGCAGCAGCAGCACCTGCACAGAGTCTCAGCTCTCAGCAACTTGTCCGCTTTTCTTTTCTCCTTCATTTCTTTCTAAACCAACTTTTTTCTGTTCGAGATAAACGGAGCTGAACCCGAATTATGAAACAGGAGTAAATAAAAGGAAGGCACTTACGTTTAATCTGCCGCGGGTTGCTCTGCTTTCTGCGGGACATGGCTGCTGGGAAGCCGGTGCTAACGGGGACACCGAGCCGGGCGACGGTGCATCCAAGAGCCGGAGAGTCGCTGAAGAAGAGCGGGAGGGGAGAGAAGGGAGTGAAGGCGTGTGTGTCGTGCGCACTGTTTCTTCTTGTGCCTCTCCTCCTACTCCTCCTTCTCTCTCTCTCTCTCTCTCTCTCTCTCTCTCTCTCTCGCTCTCTCTGAGGTAAGGGAGTGAGGGAGGGACGCTGCACGGTGCGCCGCTCCGCCGGAACTGACTGAGGAGGTGAAGGCGTTTCGCGGTTTTGTTTTTGAAGATAAGGTTTGGGCCTCACCGCGCACCGTATACGAACTTTACTTTAAACTGCGCGTGCGGTCCAAATACTGACAACATAATTATACCATGGATTTACAGTAGATTATAGTAGTCTGTCTGTCTGTCTGTCTGCGTGTCTGTCTGTCTGTCTGTCTGCCTGTCTGTGTGTCTGTCTGTGTGTCTGTGTCTGTCTGTCTGTCTGTCTGTCTGTCTGTCTGTGTCTGTCTGTCTGCCTGTCCGTCTGTCTGTGTCTGTGTGTATCTGTCTGTCTGTCTGTCTGTCTGTCTGTCTGTCTGTCTATCTTTGTCTGTGTGTCTATCTGTCTGTGTGTCTGTGTGTCTATCTGTCTGTCTGCCTGTCCATCTGTGTGTGTCTGTCTGTCTGTCTGCCTGTCTGTCTGTCTGTCTGTGTCTGTCTGTCTGTCTTTGTCTGTGTGTCTATCTGTCTGTGTCTGTCTGTCTGTCTGTCCATCTGTGTCTTTGTCTATCTGTAGGTCTGACTGTCTGTCTGTTTGTTGGTCTTTTTGTCTGTCTGTCTGTTTGTCTCTGTTTGTCTGCCTGGTTGTCTGTCTGTTTGTCTGCCTGTTTGTTTGTTATGTTAACATTATTCATTCTGAACTATAGACTACACAGGAGGCACCATATAACATCCAATTAACACTCCGCTGACCAAAACAGATGGATGGATGGATGGATGGATGGATGGATGGATGGATGGATGGATAGATAGATAGATAGATAGATAGATAGATAGATAGATAGATAGATAGATAGATAGATAGATAGATAGATAGATAGATAGATAGATAGAAAAAAAACGAATTTTGTAATTACAAAAAAGATCATTGTTGTTTTTGTTTGTTTGTTGGCTTTTTTAAACATCTATTTTATTGTTAAACCTATACAAACACCTCATTTTATTATAAAGAATTATGAAGAAGGTACTATATTATAATACTATTGATAATAATAATAATAATACGTCCATACATAAACACATACACTTAGAATAATCAAGAAAATAGAAATAATATTATATTTGTTTAATTGCTAAAGAGCTTAAAAAAACATTTGCAGAGACGAGAGAGATAATCATCGCTTATACTAGTGGAAGGCCGTACATTTCACACGTAGGCCTTTAGCGTCCTACCTGTCAATTAATCCACCTCTTAATACCTTCATTATGATGTCACGGTTATGGAAACCATAAATTTTAAACAATAACACAGCTTCTAAAGCAAAAACCCACTTAACACTATACAAACAGTCTCCTTTCACTGCAGCCGCAGCTGCACTGCCTGCATACTTTACATCATCTCTAACAGAAGCATCAATATTAATCTCATAAAATAAACCTGGGTTCTCACTGCTTTTTTGTGCATTTTTTCTTTACGGTTCCCTGTGGGTTTGAAATTAAGGCAAATTGTGTGTTGTGCAAATTCTACAGGAAAAAAAACCCTCAAAATTATAAATGGTTCATAAAAAAGCTTAACAACTGTTTTCTCACGATGTCCAGCTGTTCTTGAGAAGTCCGTCTTGCGAATGGCTCTGTAAGTGTATCTGCGACCAGATCAATTTCATCTTCTCTTATAGTAATTGTGGAGGGAAAAACAGCTACTGTATTAAATCTCAGTGGTGGATAAAGTACACAAACCATGTACTTAAGTTAAATAGAGATACAGTAGATAAAATATTATTACAGTAAAAGTAAAAATGCTCCCTGTAAACTTTCACTGGAGTAAAAGAACAAAAGTATTTTCCTTCAAATGTACTTAAGTGTTCAAAGTGCTATTATTTATTATGGCTATAATGTTCCTATTGTCATTTTTATCACAAGACTCTTTGCTTAATCAACTCAGTTTATGTAAAAAAAACTCTAATGTTACTCTCAGCACACCAATCTATTAATAGAATGATATTAATGAGTCAAACACTGATTGATATCTATCAAATTATCATGAACCCTAATCCTTCTTTTTAACTATTCTAAAAAAATTGTGCAAATAAGGCCATGGATGTTGTGACAAGTTGGAGTTTCGTCCATTATTTAGTCCTCTCAAAATCTTCTGCTTTGAATGCAAATTAATTTTAAAGGCACAAAGTTTATTAACGCGTGATTAATGCAGTGTGCATTTCTGTGACCATTTTTATTAAAAATATCAATAAATAAATATAAAGAGGTCAAATTATAACCTTCAACACAACACACATTTATTCACAGCATCCGTTTTTTACTCAAATATAAAAAAATGATTAAACTCCACTAAAATATACATTTTAATCACAAAACTTTTGTTTTACTAATGCGCCAAGTCTCAAATAAACCACCAAAATCCACCATGGTGCACACATCCGGCAATTAAAACCGTCCCTGTGGAAACATAGCAATAGTTCTATTTTCCATTAATTTAAAACAACATAATTACTTAAAAAAAATTTACAAGCTTATTTTGTCTTTATGCTTTATGTTTAGTTTGGTTTCACTAATATTAAACATACATTTTTATAAAGCATCAATATTCATCCATGCACATATTGATTATACTATTCAAAACTTAAAAAGGTAGTGAAACATTTCAGTGTATTTTTAATTTTTTTTAAATTATTTTAAATCAAGTTTTTGTGTGGGACTTAGCACCCTTTTTTAGTACAGAATTTATTAGAGATTTTTATTTAATAAATTATGCATTATTAGGTCAGGGAAAAAAAATATATATATATATATATATATAAACATAATTACATATAACTTTTTCTGATAAAATATAAATAAATAGATAATTACATAATACAAATAGATAAATAAATAAATAAATAAATAAATAATACATTATTATTATTATTATTATTATTATTATTATTATTATTATTATTATTATTATTATTATTATGAAAAGAAAATTCAGTTGGCTAATTTGTTTCCATTCAGAATGCCCACATCATGAGGCAAAACCGTTATGGTTTTCAATCTGGCATCACCAAACTTTTGCAAGAATTTTCTACAAAATAAAAACAAAGGAACAAAAAAAAGTTAATTACGTTTCTCCTACATACCAACACACCAACCCACACACACACACACACACACACACACACACACACACACACATCCTGAGCCTGAAGACTTTTTTCCCCCTCGTGTTTGGCTTCATATATAGTAGAAGAAATCCGGCAACATCCACGTCATGGCAAATCCCTTTTATCGTCATTACTCAGATTTGAAGTATCATTCCTTAAACAGAGGCAGGGCCTGGAAATCGCCTCCTTCAATTAGCCAGTTGAACTGCCAAGTAAGACGAGCAAGTCGCCTGTGAAATTATCTTGTAACCCAATTCGGGGACTTTGGAACGGAGTGAAGAAACGACGGCATAATTTCGAGGGGGTTAAAACTAGTCAACAGTGCTGCACCTTGAGGAAGGCTTTTATCTGCCTCGTGCCAGTCTGCCTCGGCTTCCCTTACCCAGAACAAGCTGGCATGAGGCAAAGTCTCTCAGCTTCTCTTTCTCTCTGTCTCTCTTTTAGCTACAGGATCTAAAAGTAACAGAAACAGGCTCCGTTCACCATCTGTGGCTTGGAGTTTGGTGTTTGTCCAACTTCAGAATGGACTTCAATCTCAAACTGCCTTGAGTTTGGTAGAAAAACAAAAAAAATAAACTGTTCATAACCGACTCTCAACCTTGTTTTAGCAGAGACTCTTGTTTATAAGGACTGCTGCTGTAAACATGGATACTGTTTTACTCAACCCACGATCCCATGTTTGCTTGTATTTCCTGTACTATACATTGGTTTTAAAATTTGGTGTCACATGGCCTGCATTTTGAATGTCTACTGAGTCACACCAGGAGGTGGGTGGTTGTGTGTTTGAGTTATGGAGGGATACGGGTTTTCCTGGTCGCTGTTGCACCGGGCTTCTTGTTAGACATGTCTACATGTGGATTTCTATAAATCTGCAAATGAAATTGTAGTGATTTTAATTAATCTTTTTGACTACAACAACAACTCGGTACAGGCAAACTAACCTAAAACTAACGATCGCTAAGCTGCATGTCAGAAATCAACTGATAATGATATATAGGTTTTTTTTTCAAGTCTTTCTCATTCTCTTCAATGTTTATAATTTGGTCCACAGAAGAGAAACAGGTATAAAGAGTGACAGCCAAATAAAGTCAGAGTTGGATGTGTGGAAGTGAGACTTTGTCTATCTAACATTTGATTAGATGTTGTTTGCTAATGTCTTGCTAAAGAGACAAAGTGGGAAGTTTCTAGTTCCTAGTTGAGGCATTGTTGTAAACATTTTTAGTCATGTTTGTTTTGATGTTTTGATCAACCAAGTGATTTAACGAAAAAATCTGTAGCTTAAAAAAATGCATTACTCACAATAGATTAGATCAATACAGCTTCCTTTTTCCAAAGACTTTTCGATATCACTATTTTTAACACATTTTTAAAACACTTCCCAGATGACATAAAACTCAAAAGACACTACATATGTTGGTTTCTCAAGAGCCAAACTTTATATTTTTATTACCCAAAGTCCAAACAAGGGGCAACTACCATTCATGCAATATATATCATTTAATCATCTAGCTAAATAGAAAATCATTTATGATATATATTATTTTGCTTGTATTGTGTCAGTTTCTCATTAACAAGACTCCCAAAAACAGCTGTGGTACAGTAGGAAATCCCGGCACATTCAAACCATTCGTTGAAGTTTTTGATGTTTTTAGTTTGTGTAATAAATCCACATGACCTATACTTTTTGAATTTCCACTAAATACATTTTACTCTACATTCATAGTCAACTCCTATGTCAGTGTTTTTTTTTTTAAGTTTTTCATTTCCCTTGTAAATACATTACATTCACATTTATAAGACTTGGAAGATGATCTTATCCAGAGTGATTACTATTATCTTATTTATACAACTAAGCCCAGTGGGAGCTTAAAAGTGCCGGGTTTTCAACTCACAACACGTCATAATTTTTAACCGTTTTCCACTTTTCAAATAGTTGCATTTAATGTCATGGAAAAAACTTGTTCTTGTGTCACGTTATAGCAGCTATGAACGGAATTTCACTTACCATCACCCCCTTTTATTTCCTGTCTATAATTAAGTAATAAGACAAAAAAAATTATATCAGAAGTAAAAAAGTGACTGACACTGGAGACTCCTTCCATATAATTATATACAACACAATAATTTGACATTTAATTTTTTACATCAACATATTTTATTTGAATTTGTTCAGTATTAGTTTTTTGAATGTAAAGCTCCTGTATGAGTCAGGTTAAGATGGGAAGTTGGTTATGGAAGATTACTGAAGATCTGATGAATCAGTTTCAACAATTCAGCAGCCTAAAATAATGTTGTTTTTTTAGATTGCAAATGAGTCATTCTGGAAAAAAAAAAAAATAATAATAAAATAAATAAATAAATAAATAAATAAATAAATATATATATATATATATATATATATATATATATATATATATATATATATATATATATATATATATATATATATATGTGTGTGTGTGTGTGTGTGTGTGTGTGTGTGTGTGTGTGTGTGTGTGTGGTTTAATATAAAAGTCTGTATGTTAATTGACCTTGTATTGTTATAGGTCATCAGAATGCACCGGTATTATAAAATGCCTCCAAATTTATGAACTCACTCCTGGTTATATTTTCTTATCACCTTCACCACCCTCTTTTCTCCACCGCTCAAGGTTGGATCACAGGCTAGAAGCCACATTCTTGTACCACTTCTAGAAACCTCAAATCTTTTTAAAACAATAAACGAATCATACAGTGCTGCTAAATGAGATATAATTTCAGGCTGAGATGAACAAGCCATATATAAAAGCCAATGTACTTTCATACAAGCATCAGAAATATCCAGAACCCTTTAACCGCCGAACATTCTGTCGCGATTTGTTTTTCACAGCTGGCTGAAATGAATCCATGGGCTATACGAGGTTTTATAATTCGTAGGTTTTATAATAGTGGTGTGATGCACATATGGACAAAGGAAACATTGGGTGTTCACAGCCGGTGAATTTGAATAAAAATTTATATTTCAAATCCACAGATGTTGCAGTAATATTAGTGAAAAAAGAGGTTTGGGATTTTATTTGAAGGGGATTCTTATAGAAAATAGTTGAAGGTAGGGGGGTGTGGTCAGCGATGGTCATAATGTTATTATATATTTCATATTTATTTTATTTTATGCATGTTTAAAAATTTGACACTATATACAGTACAAAAAGTAGAATTTTTGTACATAATTGAAATGTGTGTGTGTGTGTGTGTGTGTGTGTGTGTGTGTGTGTGTGTGTGTGTGTATATGTATGTATGTATGTATGTATGTATGTATATATATATATATATATATATATATATATATATATATATATGTCACATTTCTTCATTTATTTGTTGGTTAATTTTTATTTAATACAGAAAACTCATTCTTACTCATTTCTTGTTTATATATAGTTGATCTATTTGTATTTTTACAAAAAAAAATGCATAATAAAAATATTTATTTCATTTATCTGTTTGTTCATTCTAACAGAAACATCATTATTTACTTAATTCTTTTTATTTATATTTATGTATGTGTGTGTATTTATTAATACATTTTGATTTTCTTTTTTATTATTATTTGAATAAAAATGTTCTATTATAATTAAACAATATACAATATACAGTAAAATCCAGCCTGACTTCCCCTAACAGCACTGCAGAGCAAGCATTATTGCTAAATGCTTGAGAGAGCATCACCTTAAACACTCCCAGTTGGTTTCGAATCATTTTCCATTTCTGAAACAAACACAGCTGATATATTTTAAACGTATTCGCTTTCAACTGTTGTTCTTTAAAACCCACCAAAGTCCAGTTGTATAAGGTCCAGAGTCATTTCCACCCCTCCCAGTCCCCTCCACACTCCTGTGTTAAATCCCTCAGGACAAGTTGGACTTTATTTCCATGGCCACTGGGCCTGACAGGTACAAATCTGTTTGGGGTGGAGGATGCCTGTACCATGGGCTGGACCAGATGGTTGATATAATTAACATGATACTGTTCCCATCGCTGGGGAAATCAGTAGCATGCAGTTCACTCTTGTGGTAATCTAAAGAACATACAGTGTGTGTTTGCCGTGTCACTGTGTGTGTGCATGTGTGTGAGTGTGTGTTGAGGGGTGGACATTTCTAAAGGGGAAACCTGGGAGAATTTAATGTGATGATGAATTCATTAGCGTTGCCAAATCATATTGACATGCAGTAGGAGTGTAATGGTGTATCTGTATTTGTTTAGCACTCTGAGGACTTGTATTCGGATCTGTTTATTGGTTTGTATTCTTGTTTGTTGATTTGTTGCCTTTCAGAAAACTTGTCAGTAAGCATCTGGTTTAGAAGATACGCACAATGAAGGTTACCCAAGCAGAAATCTTTTTACTTTAATGATCAAGTAAAGTTTGGGGTCACATGAGGTTAGTTTTTCCACTAAACTCCCGCTGTGTTTTTTCAACAACAATTACAGCCTGATTATTTTAAATAGAAATTCAGCAAGCGAATCATATTGATTTGATTTCTATGCAAAACACAAAGAATATGCACATGTGATTGGTTATCAGGTGTCAATTAAATTACTATATCAACAATAATTTGCTGCATTGTATAGTAACCATTCACACAAGGATTTGTATGTTGTATTATATTATATAAAATATAAGGTTTCTGTATTAGGTGCAGACATCAATCAGTATTCATTTGACTGCAAAGCTGTTTTTTATTCTTTATGATTTTGAACTTATTCTTTCTTAACAAATGTTGCACTTTCCGTTGTTAATTTTGAGTTTTGTGTACTTCTGTGTTGCTTTTTTGTTAATTTATGTTGTCTGATGTAGAACCTTAGTCCTGGGGGAATGTTGCTTTGTTTCACTGTGTACTGTATATTGTTGGAATAACAATTATTATTATTACTTATACTATATATTATATTACTTATTAAAAAAAAAAAAAAATATATATATATATATATATATATATATATATATATATATATATATATATATATATATATATACACATATGCAGGGTTTTTTTCTTATTCCCTATTCTGTTTAAGTTTAATATTTGATGTCGTTTGCTCTAGTTTGCCTGTAGCCTCACTTAAGCATTGTACAAACTGTCACTGACATCTGTACATACAATATGACAATTGAACTTGAAACCTCAAAACCTACTTGACTTCACTTTAAACTTTCAGAAACTTTTCTTTTGTAAAAATTATTTACCCTATGTATTATTTTCCCTATTATTATCGGTAAATAAACAAAACCACTGGTAACCCTATTCCAGCCATATTGGTTCTTCCCCAAACTGTTACCACAAACATGGAGGCACACGATTGTAAAGGTGTCTTGGGATGTGGTAGAATACATTTTACTTTCACCTGATCTACCAGACCCAGTCCTGTTCTGGCATAACGAAGCCCCTGTGCACAAAGTGAGCTCCATGAAGAAATGCTTTACATGGGTTAAAGTGGAAGATATTTGGTGACCTGCTATAGAGCTCTGACCTCAACCCTACTGAACTTAGGGATGAATTGGAACACTGACTGAACCCCAGGCCTCATAACCTCACCTACATCAGTTCCTGACTTTACTAACACATTTACAGCTGAATGACCACACATATCCAATCTAGTGAATCATCTTCCCAAAGAGTGGAGATTGTAATAGTGCAAATAGGGACCTAATGTGAAATGGGATGTACGAAAGCTTGTACAAATATTGATTTCAAGTCCACAAACTTTTGTGCATATAGTGTAAAAAGTGAGAGGGTATGGAAGCAACAGTAATGTAACAAATGTGTTTTTTAGGACCGGTCAGCTAGGTTTTATGTAACAGTCACGGTCTCTGTGGTATAAGAGAAATCTATATATTTGTTCTATAACGGCACGCTCGATTGTAGCATTTTGTGTAAAAATCCTTCAAATTCTGCACGGGATCGTGTTGTAACGGTAGGATTAGCGTGTCGCGGTCCGTTCCAACGCAGAAGGCAATCATGTGAAAATCAAACGCTGCCATCCTGGCTTAAGAGCAGCATCAGCAGAATGCCTTGAAGATCTGCCATTTGCTGTCATGCTGTACGACGAGCGCACCAACTGGCATTAGGGGGACTGGCGTCCATCCAGGGGTGGCGAGGACAGAGGTAGAGAGAGGATGAGTGTGTGTGTGTGTGTGTGTGTGTGTGTGTGTGTGTGTGTGTGTGTGTGTGTGTGTGCACGCAAGTGTGTGTTTGGTCACACAGACAGCTGGAGGAGTGGGCCGTGTCAAGGCCATCCACGCCTGCCCGTCTGCTCCGAGGCAGACACGACTCAAGGTCTAATGGTAAAGATGAAAAAGAAAGAAAGAAAGAAAGAAAGAAAGAAAGAAAGAAAGAAAGAAAGAAAGAAAGAATAAGGAAAAGATACAGAAATAGATTAACTACAGCACTGAGCAAAGCATCACTACCAACACCACTAAGAAAATGTCATCAAATGGAGCCCCCCGCGTGGCTCGCCTTGCGCTCCTCTCCCAATAATTTGCTCTTCTGTTTGCTTTGAGGTGCCATGCCAGCGCAAGGTATGCTACGCAGAGAGACGCACTGGCATCACAGCGGCATCGGCTTGCAGGAGGGCAATATCGGTGTGCCACGTTCCCGCTGGTCATGGCTGCGACAGCCCCCCCTTATTTTTTCCGATGGCGTCGGCAGCAGCCGAGCGCAAACAGATGTCTGAGAGCGTGCCCGCTCCGCCACCCAGCCTGCCAAGCCGCACCATGCCGTGCCAACCCGCCGGCCATCCGCACAACCACTCATCCCTCTTCTCTCATCTCTTTTGCTCCTTTTTCTCTCCATTTCTCATCGTTTCACATCCAGTCCCCATCGCCTTCTTTCTCTTCTGCATTCTGGGAGTCGGAAATCCTTGCTTATTCGAACCTCAGTGTTTAACTGTCCTCATAAAATCAATTAAGGCTCTCTTAGTAGCCAGTTCTAGCATTTTTAGAAACGGATAGTATAAACTCAGGGTGCTTTTGTGTGTCCTTACTGTGAGAGGAATGAAAAAATGGACTTTTGGCTAAAGATTCCCAAAAGCACAGCAGCACTCTCTCTTCATCTTTTTTACATTATGGACTTCATGGTAAAAGACACTGAATTGCACTTATATACATTTACAGTTTTGCAGCACAAAACCCTGTATTTTTTATTTTTACAGAATTGTACTCTGACCAGGCAATTAGGGCAGCGCAAGGGTTTACAGCAATGCATTATGGGATAACTAATCATTTCAGATTCTGAAAACAACAACAAAAAAATCCCATAAGAAATGGACTGGATTTGAAAAACATTTCTGGAAGTGGAAACGTTGCCTGATAAGGACATTTTTACGCTTGATTTGATTCTGTTTATGCGTTTTTATGTGTAAGTCGAGTGCCTTTTATTGCCATTAAAGCCGTATACATTGTATTATGTGATCAATCGAAACAGCGTTCCTGCAGGACCATTATGCTACATGAAACAACAGAAATTAATTAACAAATGAACACTAGATAACCCAAATTAGGACACTACATAAAATGCTCGTGTGCAAACAACATTTAGTGCAAACAGCAAGTTTGTGTGTGTGTGTGTGTGTGTGTGTGTGTGTGTGTGTGTGTGTGTGTGTGTTACACAGTCTGAATGTACAGGGTCTGAATGCTTTAGTACCTTGAATGCTTGTAAAAGACTGGTATAAAATAAATGAAACAAAGATTTAGGTATATATATTCAAAGATATTAAAAAATCACGTCGAGCAGTGTTTAAAGAAAACAGATGCATATTGATATCGCCTCAGGGTTCCAGTAACGTTATCAATATCAGAAATTGCATTTTTGTGCAATGAAGATAGTTTTGATTGAAGTGAACACAGTAAACATTTTGCCAGAATCGGTAAATAAGACATTGTGCTTAAAACAAACACGATCCCTCTTTGAGTAGAAGTTTATACTTTAGAGGTTCAAAAAACCTGTGGTCTTGGTGAAGCGCTGAAACACGTCCAGACATCTTTTCGAGTTCATTCAGTGTGAGAGATGCTTGAATGTATATAAACCTAGCTGAGCCACAAATCAACATTAATGCCAGGATAATTACTGGCAATTTTTACAGCACACAACAACACAGCAGTCTTTTGGGCTAATCCCATTTTTTACTCATAACAAAGCATAGATATACTCAAATCCTGTCAAAAGTCTGTGCACGGTTCCTTTATTGTCTTTTTTTGTTTTAAAAAAGCTGGTGAAATGATGAAATAACTATGTAAAGAACTATCAGCACATAACCAATCAGTGGCTTCATGGAACATTCTGGTTTTGCTCAAAGAAGTTCAGGTTTACTATGTGCTTTCTAAAGACAAGAGAGTGGCAGTGAATGTTATGCTGTGCACAAAATTGTCAGACCCTCATTACAGAACAACCTGTTCCCACCCTACCATGCCTAACCCCACCCTGCCCTGCCCTACCACGTTCTACTAGATTTTCTACAATCTCTATACAAGTTGCTCTAGTTTGCATCATATTATTTAGCATTTGTGCAAATGGCTCCATAGTGGACATTTCTTCCACCAGTGAAATTCACTTTTACCTCCAGGTTAGGATTGTTAGATTGGAAATATTGTGTATTTTATGGTATTGATTGCATTTGGAATTTGATTATTGATTAAATATTGATTATTGATTAAATTTGATTAAAAAGATTTTGATTATTGCACTTTGTATCATTAAATGAGTAGAAAAAATATATAAATGAATTCTAAAGTTTCAAAAATTTTTGGTGTGATCAAAAACAATAGAAAACTATTTTCTCCTTTTTATTTGCTTTCAATAGTAAATAAATAAAAAATTAAAGCATCATTATTCACTTTTTTTTTTCCAAACGAATGAGTGCAACATTTCTATTTCCCCAAAAACAAAAAATACTTTTTCAAATCCAGTTCCAGCATTTTCCATGTTGTATGGGATAGATTTATCCCTTTGATGTCCAAAATAATTAGATATCCTTACTATATGTGTATGTTTACTGTTTTGCAGTACTGTATTGCTAATGTTTGTTGAGGTTTGTTGTGGCCCCTTACAGTGGAAAAAATCTTTCAAGGATGATATTATTAAACTGATTTAATGTATGTTTATTACAACTTGTACTCAAAGATACCATTGGAACTATGTGATTTGTAGTAGCTTGCAGTGATAAACAGCACCCCCAGGGACCCACAAAACTCACTTTGAGAACTCCTATTGTATTGTATTGTCTAAAAGGCCACGATCCAACAATATCAAACAATATGAGGAAACAAGACCTAAAATTCACTGAACATGTTTATGGAGAGTAAAAATGTTGTTGTAGTCCATATTTAGAAAGTAAATGCTTTAAACACTGTTCGGACTAAATGGGTTAATAATAGCTCTAATTATAGTTTAGTCATAATTATAATTAATGGCTATGTCTATTATTCTCATTATAACCCCTGAGGATCTCAGTAAATTATACAATACAATATATGACAATATATGAATAATAAATGAACTAAGAAAATGACCGAAGATGTTCCATTATAAACACTGTAGTAGAAGGACAGTATAAATTGAAAGTGAGATACAGTACGTGTCTGGGAAATCTACAATGAGATATTGGTGGAGCATCAAAAACAAAGCTTTGTCTCAGAAATAGTCTAAATTTGCAGACAAAATATGAACATATGTATTGGGAAACCTGACCTTGAACAGGGTGTCTTGTAAGATTTAAATGTCTTGAATCAAATTGAATCCACTTTACCTTCATAATCTATAAACGCATACGGTTTATTACATTACTGAGCTTTTGAATAAAAGCCCTGCAATGATTGTGAGATACGACCGTCATAAAAATGAAGAGGAGCTAATGTTGTGATGTCACGCTGCCAAAAAAAGACATGAAATAAAACAAAATGCGAACGTACCGTACTTCAATATACACTTTTATATTGCCATTTTTTTCCTTTTTCCCAGTGACTTGTACCAGATGGATGTGTTTGCTAATTTGATTGTGTTATCTGAGCGAAGTGTGAAGTTTCTCTCTCGAACGCGTCGCCATCTGATCGATGTCATCTGTATCCATGCGTGATGTGCAGTCTGCGCCGCTCGTCTACGACACACACTGCTTCCTGAATCGAACGTCGAAACCGCAGACTAAAAACAGAGCACATGGTGTCAAGTAGTGATTTCAATTACCGAATAATGTGGCCTAATTATGGGGTAATTAGAATGAATGCTAATGAATGACCCTACCTTCATAATCCCAGCATGAGTAATAGGTGGTTATGGAACAAGAGGGGTGTCACATGACCAAGATGAGGTTATGGGCAGTCAATATCACAATAGAGGACTTAGCTGAGGACTGTAGAATGGGCTTTGTAATACATTCAACGTACAATATCACAACAATATGGAGGAAAGAAGACCCAAATCTCATTCTACAGGGTGGGTGTGTATGTACTGAAAATAATTGTACATGTACTTTATTACATACAGGTGGCGTCAACCAGTTTCCTCAAACGGCCAGGAATGGAATGCACAGTCTTCTGAAGGATGTCGTTTGGGATATTACTGAGAACCTCCTGAATTTGTTCTGTGCCTCCAAGTTCTCCAGTGTGTGCACCTTTGTCCTGTACACCTACTCTTTTGCGTAGCCCCACCAAAAAAATCACATTAAGTGAGATCTGGGCATCTTGGAGGCCATTCATGAGGTTCGCGTAGTCCCAGCCTACATCCTGGAAAATGCACAGTAAAAGAAAAAAATGGGATGGTGCACCATGCATGAAAATAAGGTCGCTAAATACTACAGTATAGCTCTTAACACCCTGTACATGCTTATAGCAGGCATACATCGAATTCTGTAGGAATCTGGGACAGATACATTTTTTTTTTGTTGCAGTCCATATTAAGAAATAAAACCCTTTTAACACTGTTTATTATAGCTTAGTCATAATTATAATCAAAGAATATGTTTGTTATTCTCAGTATTACCCCTGAGGATCTCAGTAAATTATACAATACAATATAAGACAATATATGAATAATAAATTAACAAATAAATGACCACAAATGTTCCCATGTGATCACTGTAGTAGTAGGACAGTATAAACTAAAAGACATACATACATACTGTAAATGTCTTGACAGTCCAAAATTAGATACTGGTCGAGCATCAAAAACAAAGCTTTGTCTCAGAAGACTACTACCTTTGTTGACAACATATGGACAAAAGTATTGACACCAGACTCTTCCAGCAATATGTGGGTCTTCCCCAAACTGTTACCACAAAGTTAAAGGCACACAATTATATTGGATGTCTTTGGATGTGGTAGCATTACATTTTCCCTACATATGCTTTACATTGGTTGGAGTGGAAAATCTTGAGTGTCCAGCTTTAAGGGATTTGACAACCAACCCTACTGAACACATTTGGGATAAATTGGAACGCTGATGAACCCCAGGCCTCCTCAACCAACATCATTATGTGACCTCAGTAACACCCTTTTGGCTGAAAGAGCACAAATCTCCTCCTAAAAATCTACTGAAACATCTTTCCAGAAGAGTGAAGGTTATTATAATCGAAAAGCACATAAGAATCTTATGGTCAGGAGTCCACAAGCATTTGTCCGTATATACTGATGGAATATGAGACTAAAATCATTACTTTGATTCTTTTGATGATCAAGTATCAGTCAGGATATAAAACCAGTCAGTCCATTATTCAGACGCGTTTATTCAGTTTGCTTCTTAACAATGTCCAGTTGTTTTCTCTCTATGGTATGCACCAATAATCTTTATTAGACTTTATCTTTAACAATATGGTGTAAATGTATACCATGTAAATGTATCTAAAGTACAGTAAGAAAATGTGGATATTTATAATATACGATATACAATAATTTCCTGCACATTTTCTCATATTATCAGACAGTTTCTAAATAAGACATCTGAAGAATGCCTCATTTTTCCCATTGACTTTAACTATTAAATGTACATAAAGGTAGAGTTCATCTCCATCACCAGCAAAACAAGTAATATTGCTGTAAATATACAGTACAATTCTTGCAAAACAGCAGGACTACTTAGGTAAAAGTACAAAAGTGCTCACTTGTGAATGGAAATGGTACTGATCTGAGAACTAATTGGTACAATTCAATGCTCCATTCTTCTGAGACGAATCAAACTTACTTCACACACACTCTCACCAGGAACACTGGTTTATGCTTGTGGTTTCCTGACAGGGTCTCATTTAATGCAATTCATGTATTGACTTCAAAGTAGTGAGAAACAGCATGCTTTCCCAGAAATGTAGTGGAGTAAAATATTCAATATTACATGTCCAAATATAGAAAAAGTTTCCCAAATCAAAAATTCTTAGATAAAGTACAAATGCTTAATAAATGTATTTAAGGACAGTTACAAAGTAAACAGACAGTGAGTTAGTCTGTGAGCTAGTATATAACTAGTGGTTATATTTTGCGTCCTTTCCTAATATTATTTTAATTACACATTCTATTATAGACAATAAGAATCTTTTAAATATTTAACATGAGTTTCAGACTGTCTTAGTATTGAGCTGAAACAACATTTGTAATTCATTTTGTAGGTCAAATTCATCACGTGTCTTTTAAATACATGCTTTAGTTGAAGAGATTAGACAAGCGGAAACACACTTCACATGCACAATATTGCATATTGAGTTTGACAGTTGATGTTACAATGTTTTTTGTTAATATTAATAAGGAACAATAAAATATGAATATTGTCAGTTTATGCAACTATACATCAGTCAGCAAAAAAAAAAAAAATCCAGAAAAATAGAAAAAGATTTTTAGTTTTTTTCCAAATTAATAGCTTTAAAAAGTCTTCTCTTTACATGGTGTTCCAGGACATACCCGTAAATCCAGCGTTCTAGTTCATGGCAATTTATTCAAACTTTGTTTGGGTAGTGTCTCGTTTGTGTTGTGACTTTACTGTTTGTCAGCAAGGCTATGAAGAAAGTTCATACCACAAAAAACACCACCGTCAACATCCAGCTTATCAAACACACCAACCTCACCCATCAGGAACACATAAAACCTACATTAGCAGCAATTAAGATGTAAAAATATATTAAAAATACAACAAAAATGTTGGAATATCGAATGGCTTATTGTATTAGCAATGTTCTAAGGTTACTTATAGAGAGTTATGGGGTGTCAAGGTCAGTTTTTAAGGGTGTATTGGTTTTTATTGAGTCTTGGAATGACTTAATGTGAGGTGAAAAGAGAAGTAGTGCATAATCTTGAGTATTGAATATTCATGAAATTCAACATGTAACTTTTTTAGTATAGTTAATGTCTATCTGTATTTATTATTTGGTATTTAAAGTTTTTTTTATATATATTTTTATAACACCAACACACTAATTCTTTGTACATGCAACCTGACACTTGGCAATAGAGAAGATTCTGACACTTGAATCAAAAACCAGAACACAACTTTCAGTGCCTTGAGTGTTTTTCTTTTCCTTTTCTTTTTTTATTCTTTGCCATGGTAAGATTGCTCAGATTATTCATTTGAATGAGCTAAAATGTACATCTAGCATATGTATGTTTAATAAGCCGTGACATTGGGAATTGAAATCTTTAAGTGCATTTTTATGGAAATAAACAACAACGACAACAAAATCCTAGTTTTTCTCAGGCCGCATTCATACAACCTCACTGTATCGATAAGAACTGTTATGTAAGTTATGTAAATGTTTAACAAGGTCAAACCAGCTATTTAATGACATTTACACAATAAACAACCTGCTAAATAAAAAGCTATTATTATGCACACAAAACAATATATGAATATTTGTATTCAGACATAATTTGTCTTTCTATTTTTTAATAGAAAGTCATTCCAAGAAAATGAAATCAAGTGATTCGGATGACCCAAAGCAAAGCATCTTTAATAGACATTAATATATTAATAATACATTATAGTATGATCACACGTCACATGATCAACCCTCCTGCTTCATTTCAGCCAATCCAATCTCATTCTGTCTCTATGCGAAATCACTGCACACTGCGTAACGCACAACATCTATTTCTACCACATGCTTCAGGATGCTCTTAATGGCAGCCGCACTTGACGCTAATGCTCGTTCGCCGATGAGCCCCCCATCACCCTAAGCTATATTTTGTTTTATTCTTTGCTATTAAATATGTTGTAAAACACATTTTGAATTAATAGCTATACAAGCAATCCAAAGGGGCATTTGTGTTTGCATTTGCTTGGGGTTGCCACTCATGAAAGGTGTGTGTATGTGTAGGTGTGTGCATATAAGACACTGATGGAATGTATCCTCAAATTGGAACATGCATCTTCTCTTTCTATTGTTTTGTATGTGTTCAATATGTTGGAATATTTTGATTCTGTTACAATCAGGAGTCAAATGGACCCTACATGATTTTGACTTGAATGCCAGTTTAAGGCTGATAATGTATTGCTAGTAGTTTCAGGTATTATTATTATTATTAGCTTTACTATTATTAGCATTGTGGATTCAAATTGATCCAATCTACACCTTCACCTCTCCCTCTATTATTTTTCTTAAACCCCTGAAGCCCTCGCCGAGTACCGACAATATTATTAAGAACACAAGACAATACCTTTTATGCCTTGTTATTATACATTATTCGCTATCATGGGCGCCGGGGTGTAATATACTCCCCTGGTAATTTATGTATGCATGGCAACATCATTTGGAGGCGTTGTTCAATTTGGCTTTGTGCGAATAATATACGATCGGTATCACCCAGGCATGGCATATGGATGCTGAGAGCATAGCGTTTCTACACACCGGTTTTGACAGATTAATTGTCTTGAAATACAGCTGCATCCAATTTATGCCATATCTTCACATGTTTTTTTTTTTCTCTTCCCCCCCCCCCCTTTCGAACTGCCAAGGGAAATAGAATAGACAAAATATCGAGTTGATTCATCTATAATTATTAGATCACAAGGGTCCAGGTCTGGGGAGCAGCGTGGCTTTAATTACATAGTCACAGTAGTTATCGCAGCACATGACAGATGCAACAATAATGTCACGATGTCCTGTTTCAGAGCTGAGCTGCCAAATAATCAGCATCTCTTATTGACTTCGGACAGGAAATGAAATTGCTTCATATCATAATTCATATCATATCGTATCGTATCGTATCATATCATATCATATCATATCATATCATATCATATCATATCAAATCACTATAACAGCTGAATGTTTCAGATATTTTAGTCCATCCTGCAGTCATGTGTTTGAAACATCATATAGTAGTAGAGTTCCAAGGTGTGTGTGTGTGTGTGTGTGTGTGTGTGTGTGTGTGTGTGTGTGTGTGTGTGTGTGTGTCGGGGGGTGGGTTCTCTGTATCAGTGCCTGCTTCGTGCTATGCTTATAATACTGACTGCTTAAGTGACTGCATATGCAGAGGCAACCCTTCACACACACACACACACACACACACACACACACACACACACACACACACACACACAAAATCTCTTCCCCTCTCTCTCGCACACACACGTACCCACACAAAAGGAGTGAAAATGCATCAGAATAGGCCGAGTGTAGACAGCTCCGAGAAATAAATCTACATCTGCCTGCTTCCATGCAAAATAGGCCTGCCTGCCCTAATGGTGAAACCATCGATGAAAAACAGATAAAAATATTAAATATTCAGCCTCTCTTTTCAGCCAGTATCAAAAGCTGCCAGATGTGCGAGGCAGGAGTTGTTATCAGGCAGCCAAACGACAGGCATTGAAAGAAATTCCTCTGAATTTCCAAACCATATAAAAGTATTTTATGCCATGCAAATGAATGGTAATTTTTTTTTTTTTTTTGCTGTGCCGAGGAGAGAGAGAGAAAAAACATGCCAATAAACGCTATCATTTGGGACTAAAACTCCAGAAACAGGAGGCACTTTCAATTCATACTGCCCGTCTCTGTTGGCCGTTAGATGCTGGAGATTGCCGCGAAATTAATCCATTTACCAATCTGTGGCTTCAGATTTTTTTTAAGGATTTCCTGTATGTTTTTTTTTCTTTTTCCCCTCTTTTCCCGGCATATCAATAAGTTCCAATTGAAGAGAGGATTCTTTTGCAATTCAGGCATGTGAGGGCGATAACGGAGGAGTTGGCATGAGGAGAGGCAGAGATGGATTAATTATGCAGAGAACATGGAAATTCCGCTTATCATCGCTCAGCAAAGGAGCCCGGCTCGCACAATCAGAAAACCGGGATGAAGGGGGGGAAGAGGGGTGGCGGGGGATAGAGAGAGAAGGAAGAAAGGGGAAAGAAATAACAATGCAGTGGCACCTTCCAGCCCATCATCTTACAAGTTCGATTTTTTTTTTCTTGTAATTAAAAAGTAACATACAATTATATTCGTATCTCAGAGGCAGACTATGAGTGGGTGTATATTAAATAATTGCATTGGGATATAAGGGTTGAGCAAGAGACAGAGACAGAGACAGGAAAGAAGACAGAGAAAGAAAGAGAAAAGGGAGAGACAGGGAAGATGTCTAGAAACCTTCTTACATTTGGGTGGATGTCCCCTGGGAAGGATTGAAGGATTCCCAAAATGAAAAAAAAGCATAATTTGAAACAAAGCTGTAACAGCACGTGTGCGGCTTTGCCCATATTCGTGGCCAGTTATTGAACTGATTTATTTAGCCCGCATTTATCGCCTACTGCAAACTTTGAAGCTAATGTCCATGGCTTGACTTAGCAAATCCCCTCAGAGCGTGCGTGATATGGCCAGATCGACTTTTGTTCAGCCTTCATTTCCTCTCAGTTGATGGGAATAGCAAAAAAAAAAAAAAGAGAAGGAGGGGGTTGCTCACGCTGGATTATTTTCATATTTCCATTAGACAAATTGGGAAACTTTGCAGCAGGCGCAGCAGCAGAACAAAACCCTCTGTTCGTTTTGCCGCTTACTTTACTTAGGAACTGCACCAAAGGTATCCGACCTTCCCTAAAAACGCTCCGATAGACTCTTTTAAATTTCTCCCTCTATGTGAGAAATACATGCTTGCAGCACGTTACATGGTGTTTACTTTCCCTTCCAGTCTAATAAATAAGATAGAAACAGAAACAAATGAACATTTGAAGGTACAAAGAGGGAGTCTGTACAGTGGTGTCTAATAGGAACAAACATTTGAGTATAACAATTCTGTAGTGGAGAAAAAACATGGGCTAAAAACTTATTTGGTTTGAATCAAGTTACAGTTCTGGTAAAAGTTTGGAAACACCAGGCTTTTAATGGGTTTGAGAGACACATGCATGTTCCTTCAATTTATATTCAACAAACTTGGTAAAGTCACGATATGTAAATTTTCTTTGTCCAAACAAATATAGACATTTACATATATTAAACTTTATTTTTATTGAAAAATCCTCTTTCACCTAAATAACGGTTTTACACACCCAGTTTATTTCTCCAAACATTCAGCTGAAATACTTTGCAATGCTTCTTGCGAAATATGTTCTATTATTTTGCTAGTTGGATTTTTTTTTTTATGACCTTGTGATCCAGTTCATCCTAGAGCAGTTCAGTAGGATTTAGGTGCAGTGACTGGGAAGGTCATTCCATGAGAGATAACACTCCAGCCGACTGAAGTATACATGGGGTATATCAGAAGGAGAATGAATGCTGAGGATGGAGCTGCCAGGAAGGAGGAAAAGAGGAAGACCAAAAAGGAGTTTAATAGATGTGGTGAGGGAAGACCTGCAGGTAGTTGGTTTGAAAAAGGCAGGTGTAGAGGACAACACTGTCCTCTACATCTGCCTCTTTCAAACCAACTACTTGGTATGGAGACAGATTATCCTCTGTGGAGACCCCTAATGGGAGCAGCTGAAAGAAAAAGACTTGTTTACCTTTGCATACAAGAAGACTATATACATTCATTTCCCTGTTTCTAGCTTTTCCCAATCACTTTACTTGCAGCAGTCGTGGCACAGGAGAGTCACAAGAGTGCATTTGTCATTTGTACTAATTTCTGGAATAGTGAGTTGTTGTTAAGGCCATGTAGTGTGGCTGTCTTGACAGTGGCAAAGTAGGCAGAAAAATGACACAAAAACCTCTGAAGTCTTTTGAGGTTACTTTAATTGTTCTTCTCAGGGCATGAACCAGACAGTGGACCATTATTTGTCTAAATATTATTTACCAACTCTTATTTCCAAAAGCAAAGACACCAAACTAACAAACACCAATCATCCTGGAATGTGCACCTTCCATGTGACTAAAAAAGTAAAAGAAGGATACAATGAATAAACTTGTCAAAGGCCATTCAAAGTTTAACAAATTGCCCTTTTTTGCCCAGCAGTGTGTTTCACAAGCCCTTAAAAGGGTTTCCTGTTGCCTGAACGTCTTCAGGACCAAACCAAACTGTGTAAACATGCAATAAACATATATAGAAAAAAAGAATCTCTGAAAACACCCACAACTTATGCCAAATGTTGGAATTTAATATAATTGATTATTTATTTTATTAAATTTTTTTATTTATTTTACAGCATAAGGCAGATGTCTTTATACAGAGCTACAATAATCTCATTTGCTACAATAGTCTCATATAATCTCATTTAATCTCACAATTGAGCAGTTAAGAGTTGCTCAATGGCCCAGCAGTGGCAGTTTAATGGTGCTGGGATTTGAACACAATCAGAAGTCCAACATCTAATATAATTCAAAAGTGAAGAACTGGACAGCAGGGTCGAATTGTTTTGAAAGCATGCATAAAAAAGTTTTAGCTGTATTGTAGAGGAATTAAGCAGTGACGATTGTAAAGAACCTTTAAGACTTCCATCCTGTCAAGATTATATTTTATTATTGCAAATCCTTTGACTTGTTAATTTAGCAAATCCTTTGACTGAATATCATGTTGTGACTTAAATCTATTGTATCTCTTTCATACACCTCCATTAACTATTTTAGAAATAAACTTGTTTTACCTTCTACAGCCACAGAGGCACTTTGCTTGAACTGATGAAGAATTTTTGTCAAAAAAAACCCTTGTTTCATGTTCACAACAAACATGAAAATGTGAAAAGATTTACTTTCACCTTGGCATGATTGTTAGAATTGTTGGTATTTACGGAATAGCTGATCTCCTAAGGTTTTCACGAACAGCATCTGGAAAATTCAGAAGGCATAAAAAAAATAAAAATAAACGTCCAGTGAGCAGCATGTTCCATAGGCAGATCCATCATAATGTTGAGAGATATTGGAGAAGAATTGTCAGACTGCATGAAGGCAACTGGAAGTCTAAATTATATCAAATGTACCACTCTTTATATCCATAATAGACAAAACTTTTAGTTTGCTTGGCTGTAGCCTCCATTTCTGATTCTTGTTTGCAAAGGATTAAATCGAATGGTTTTCTGCTGTTGTAGTCCATCCACTTCAAGTACCAGTGCCTTTTGAGATGCTTTTCTACTCTCCATGGATTTAAAGAGTGATTTACTGAAGCATTCCAGTCAATATGGCTACAGTATATCACTTCCACCCATTAATGGGGAAAATAATTCTTAAAACATGGGCTGACTTTAAATGGACTGCTCATAAAAATAATTCACATAAAACATTCATCAAAGTTAATGTTTAATTGTTTTGGGGGGGACAATTTTATTCCTGTTCCAAAATTCTCACGTTGAAAAATTCATAAATAAACTAGGACATAACTAATATTTATTGAAAGATCAGAGGTACATAAATCAAGCGAGGTTAAAAATCGTTTTGTATAGTGTCCATTGGAATCTAACTGATAAAAGTTGATAGAATTAGCTTAAATGAATGATTAGACCAGGAAATCTGATCAACATTCATTATAAAAATCCGAAAAATCCTGCATCTCAGATCAAAGATGTCAAAGAACATCAGTATTGCCCCGTTTGTTCCTGCAAACCCACTGATCCCCTGTTTCAACGTCCTGAAGGTTTCACCCAAGCAGCAAACTCTTTGATCACACACTCGCCTACCAAAATGTCTTAGATCTGTGTCTCTATCTCCAGACAGACGAACGGATCAGTGACAACGGCGAGAAGAAAAGAACCCTTCTCATTTCGTCTGAAAATAAAGACGAGATACATTTAAATGTTGGGATTTTCCAGTAATAATGGGGAAGAAAAAAAAGGAAGGGGCTGCCATTGTTTCTCCAATTGAGTTTTCTCAAAACGGAAAACGTAAGACAGTCCCAGTGTGTCGAGCAGAATACTTTTTGTGCATTTTAACGGTATTCTCCGGATCTGGCCCTAAAGCAAGTGTCCTCAAAAAAAAAAAAAAAAAAAAAAAGAATATTAGATGCCCCAACATTGAACCTGTTGCAAAGACCATGATTCTCTGCTTGATCAAGAAACTCTATGACAAAAAAATGCCAGAAAGAAGTAAAAAAGGGGAAAAGGAAGGAGATAAAAAAAGATGAGACGAGTGGAGGATAGAGAGTGAAGATCTTTATCAAACGGAAAAACTCTTCGCCGGACAAAGAATTTTTCCACCACCATTCAAATGTGTCTGCCGAATGCTTGAGTGATTCATTACAGATGATCCTGTGGGGCCACAATAGACCGGAGAAATGAGTGATGCTATCTTGCTCCTGATGTCATTTTCCTGATCCGCCTCATCCCTTGGCCCTGTGTACCTCTATTAATTAGAAAGTAGGGGATTTCCACTCATCAGGCCGTGCCTCTCGCGCTCCGTTCCACCACAAAGCTCAGGCTAACGCTATCTCCAGACCAAAACCTTCTTCATCTCCAAGAAAAGAAGATAAAACCCCAAATCCTTGGTCTGACCAACACGTCGCTGTCACCTAGCTGAATGGAGATACCTTCTGGAAAAATTGCATACATTTTATTTATTTATTTGTTTTTTTAAATATACAAGTAAAAATTTGTACAATTTAAAGAATTTCATTGGACTTAATACAAATTCAGGTGTTAAAAAATGATACTAATACAAACATAAACTGTTTTTTTAAAAAGTTTTTTTTGTTCTTGTTTTTGTTTAAACCTAAAATTGCTATTTTTTTTTAGAATTTTGTTCTGATCTAAACATCAAAAATAAAAATACATTACAAAAGTTTGTGGACACCTGTCCATATGATTGGTTTATGCTTTTTAAACATCCTATTCACCATTTAGTCCTTATTTGCTCTTAAAAATCAGATTATGGATCGTGTTTGTAGGGTTTTGTGTTCATTAAGCCACACGTTCATTCAGCTTTCCAATTCATCCCAAAGGTGTACAGTAGGGTTAATGACAGCACTTTCAGATCTTCCAACTCATTCCATGTAAATCATTTCTTCATGGAGCTAGCTTTTCTGCACAGGTTTGGGTCTCCTAGTTGAATTAAAGGGAGGATTCAACACTACCACACCCCAAAAAAACGTCCTTTACAATTGTGTTCCTCCAATTTTGTGGTAACAGTTTAAAGAAGAACCACATATGAATGGAAAAGTCTTGTGTTCCAATATTTCCACTGTCTGCTTTACAAAGTAATGTCATAATAAATAAAAAAAAGGTACAAACATTCTATGAATTGGCAAAAACCGGAATTAAAAATTGAAATTATAAAATTATAAATTATACAAAAATATACATGTGAAACAAATATTCTTTACAGGTACACAACTGTTGTAACTATCGCATGATGCTCGTAGAAGTGAAATAAATCAGCGTTCATTCAAATAAATCTTCATAAAGACCACTTTAATAACATTTTTAAAAGATTTATTATTTAAAACAATACGAATATACCTAAAGTCATGCAGATACGGGGGAATCGAGCACCAGAAAGAAGAAAGAAAATGTCATCTTAATTTATGTAGCATGTAAGTGAATATTTTATAAGCTGCTGCTCTCTGAAGATTTTCATTTATTAAGTGTAGATTTTACACAGTATGGCGCAAAAAACAAAAACCATCCAGTGAGCTGCAGTTCTGCAGAGAATAGGTTTAAGCTACCAGGATGCCTACAGTAATTCAAATGGCCACTCTTTTCACATTAGTGAGCAGAAAAGCATTTCAGAATGCCAGCTACAGAGGCAAATCAGTTTCAGTGGCAGAAGACCACAAGTGACCGTTCAAGTGACTCAGAAGGTTTAAGTGTACAGTGACAGCAATGGTTTCAAGTGGCTTTCAAGTGAGTCACATGCTATATTTTTCCTAAAAACAAGAGTCACATGAAGCAGTGCACTTCCTCTTCCCAGCATAACAGTTCAACAGGAAGCCGATATCTTTCCACAGAAGCCTACACGTCTTCATTCTTTGTGATTTTTGACGCTGTTTTTCGGCCAATTACAACATGCTGCTGCTTGATCTTCTCAAACCGTGCCACATATGCAGTCTGCCACTGTGCCCATCTGTAAAGCACTAATGAACATTAAGATAATGTAAAGAGCAGATCATGCCTTCAGGGGCTAAGATTGGTCTGCTATTAAGCTCATCCTCATCTGGCCAGCCTGATAGCCATCTGCTACACTTCTCACCCAAGTTCTTGCCCTTGCATTTCTAATGGGACCTTCCATGCTGGCTCATCTAGCCTTGGATGTTGCTAGGTGACATCAAAATCTATAGCCGCATTGTCCGCTCTTTGTCACTTATTTAATTTAATTTTTTTTTTTTTGCTTGTTTATAAATCTGTGTGAAGGTTAAAAATGAAGAAAGGAAGGAAGAAATGAATTAAGGAACAAAGGAAAGAAGGAAGGAAGGACAGAAAAATTGAAGGAACAAAGGAAAGAAGAAAGGAAGGAATGAAGGAATTAAGGAAGGTATATAGTAAGGAAGAATGGAATGAAAAAAAAGACAGAAAGAAAGGGAAGAGTGAAGAAAACAGAAAGGAGGGAATGTAAAGAAAAATGTTTTCTTTTGTTCAACACTTTGAAATGTACTAAAGGACAACATACTTTTTATCCACTTATAGTTATCCTTGCTTAAGTGAAAAGTCCACTAAGACGTTATAGTAGCTATAAACATTCATTCCCTCAGGTGTTTTTTTTTTCTTTTCTTTTTTTTTATAAAAGTAAAAAATAAAAGAATTTGAATATTAAATACATCCTTGTTTTTGGAAACTAAGACACCGAATCATTCACTTAAACATTAAACATTGGTCCAAAACCCCCAAAACAACCCTGTTTTTAATTGCTAACCAAGAACAACAAAAAAATCACCTGTTTATTGCTAGCTTTTGGGTTTACCCGGAGCATCCCCTTATACAGGTGCCTGTGAACGACTAGTTACTACAGAATTACCACTGAAAAACAACTGACCAACATGTGTTTTCAATGCTGAACAAGAACAACAATTACCACCAGAAGCTTCTGTGGAGTGTCCGGCTATACAAGTACATGCAGTTACTATAGAAATGATTCTAAATGATTCTCAAGACTTTAGACTGCATGAAATAAGTGAGTAAAATGCCCATTCTGATGCTTGAGAAGCAGAAATGAAAGAAACTTTAGAAACACAATGCTAAGCAGTGCATTTAAAAGCCTCCACAAACTGTGTGTATGTGTTTGTATTCATGTGTGAGTGTGTGTATGTGTGTGTGTGCATAATTGTCTGCGATTTTTTTCAAGGGTAAAGACCTGCAATTAGCAGATACGTGGGCGGCCATCGCTTTCGACATCAAAGTTCGTTCCTGCGGCGCAACACAGGAACGAGAAGCGAGTCTCTCAAACCAATACCCAGACCTGTCTTTTTCCTTAAACATGAAGACATTAAGGTTGATTAGTCGTTTTAATTAAAGCACGCTCCCTTGACAATGCAGATACGTGGGCTGAACTTGCACAGCTGTGTGTATTAAAATGTCGCGTTTGAAAGACCTGAAGATCTCGCCTGTCCTCTGAGGGTACAATTGCGAGGGGAGGTTTCTTCTTGGAACAGGTGGAAAAAAAAAAGACAGCATCCGAGGGGCCACTTGACTTCAGTTTGTAATAAGAGCTGAATTTAAGCCACAGACTCCCTTTCTTTCTCTCTATCTATCTCTTTTGCTCTCTTTCTCTCTCTCTCTCTCACACACACACACACACACACACACACACATAGACTCATACAGAGAAAATGGAGGTCTTTGATCAGTGAGTGATTTTATGATTATGATGGCACACAAAAAATCTTGGCCAGGACTTAGAGCTGCAGGTGATACATGATTATATCGCAGATAGATAAATCGATAGAAAGAGCGATAAAGATATCTAGAAAGAGAGAAACTGAAAGACCTTCAGGGAGAGCTCATGTCACCACTGCAGGTGCCACAACCCCCCACCCCCCCTTCTACCAATCATCCTCACTGAGGAGTCTTTCTGTGTGTGTGTGTGTGTGTGTGTGTGTGTGTGTGTGTGTGTACACATACGTGCACACACACAAAGTCCCAGAGAAATTTTATCTCTACCTCATCTGTGTGGTCTCAGGCGTGGTGATCTTGGACACCAGCCATGTCAGACATCACAGCAGATCTGAACCAGAAGAAGCAAAGAGAGAGAGAGAGAGAGAGAGAGAGAGAGAGAGAGAGAGAGAAGATAAAGCGAACCCTGTTCTTTTTCAGAGCAGCTTGTTGAAATCTCTATGCTTTATCACTATTATCATCACATTCACATTTTGAAAAAAATGTATTACAAATAATGACACATTTTTGTTACATTTATTACAAAACTTTTTTTTTTTTTTTTTAAAGAAGCACCAATTTCCCCACTGAGATTTTCTGTTCTTACAGAGTTCATTAAAAATCTCACCAAAAGGTCCACTTTGTTCTAACAGTACACCTTTCATATTCATTTTATTGCATCTGAATACATCTGATTAATGTGCTTTAGTTGAATAATACCCGGCCTCTAAACAACCACAAAACAAACAAACAAACACGAACCAATCGCATATGCAGGACATTCTACAAGTTCTTTCAAAAATGTACAATGCGTATCAAACTTAACTGTAATTAAGCCACACCCACCTCTACCACTAAGATTGACATGTAATAAATACACTATGTGGACAATAGTTTGTAAAAACCTGACCATATGATTTGTATGTGCTTTCTGAACATTTCATTCCACAAAATATAATAATCTCCAATCTTCTGGGAAGATGTTCCACTAAATTTTAGTGTGTTTGTGTTTATTTGTGTTTATTGAGCCACAAGAGTGTTGGTAAAGTCAGGTGCTAAAGGAGGTGAGGTTTACTAGGATTAAGGTCATATTCAAAACACTGAGGCTTGCCTACAAGGCCAAAAATAGGCCCATCACCACCATACCTCAGAGACCTCATCACACTGCACCACGCTGCCTGAGATCCTCCAGAACTGCTCGACTGGTACCACCTTCTCACAGGATAAGCGGTAAGTATACCTCAAGGCTCTTCTTTGTTCTGGCACCAAGATGGTGGTCCCTAGATCCCTCTAGGTCCCCTAGATGTCCAAACAGCGGAGTCTTTGACTATCTTCAAGTGACGGATGAAGACCTTCTACCTTCCTGTAACACTTAAACTAACACTTTCCAAGTTTGCTTTGTTAAAAAAATATATAATAAATAAAAGTTTTAGGATGATTCATCTTAAGTTGTAATTTAGCGTATCAGTGTAGATTTATACATTGCTAGAGAATCAAAGCACTTTGGTACGTCGCTCTGGACAAGGGCATCTGCTAAGTCCTGCAAATGTAAATGTAAATGTCAGAACCTTAGCAGGAGACTTAAGATCTTCAATTCCAACCATGTAAAGCATATCTCCAGGCAGCTGACTTTGTGCTTAGGAGCACTGCTATGCTGGAACTGGGTTGGGTCTCCTAATTCATGTGAAAGGCAAATTTTGTTTTACTGCATCACGTTCTGTAAAATTCTGAGTTTGTGGTAACAGTTTGGGAACGAACCACATACTACGGCTGGAAAAGTCAGGTGTCCAAATACTTTTGTCAATACAGTGTATAAATCTATAAATCTATAAAACCCAGTGTACAACATATTTTTCCCATTTCATGAATTAATCACATGAATCACTCCGTCACTAAAGAGGTCACTTAATTAATTTTCTTTAATGAAATGTTTAATCAATTTCAAAATCCAAACAATAGTAGCTTTAGAGGAAAAAGGTAATACATTTCCCAAGTCAAAATAAAAGGAAATAAAACTCCAAGGCTTAACCCTGCTTTCAGAGTCATCAGTGTAGAAGCTCAAAAGGCCTCCAATTAGCCTTTTGCTTGATAATATTCCTAATTACTATTGCCGGTTTGTTTTATTCTTGCCTTCGGAGTTTGCCTCTGTAAAAAGTCCAGCTTTATAAATTTCTATTTGAAATGTCTTCAAGGTGCCTGGAGGATGAAAGGGAAAAAAACGTTCTAAATGAAAGCAAAATATTGTTAGCAGACTGAATTATTATTTTTTTTGTGGGAGCAAAATACAAAAGAAAAATCAATTGGAAGACATCAGCTGCTCTGAGATCAGATCGAGATGGAATTAAAAGGAGAGCAAGTTCATGGGTCGAGGCGTCTAATCGCTAGTCTGAACTAATAAAACAGAATGGAATAAATTTAGAACAAATACGTTTTGACAATTTAATTTTACATCGCTTGTTTAATCTTACTATAGGGAATAAGGATATGTCTATGCATTACAAGACACACACAGACACACACACACACACACACACACACACACACACACACACACACAAAATATCGGCAAAAAAAAAAATCACAATTTACTTATAAACATCAAGCATGTATTTATTTATTGTAGTTGGTTTTTGTGGAGAGAAAAACATTTTTCTCTCTTTTTAAAACTTTTTAATTCATTTATTCATTGATGGCATCTGACATTAAGTAATTGATTAAGAGCCTGTATCTGTGTTATTTTTTATTTTTTAACTTTATTTATTTATTTATTTAGCCTTTATGTATTTAAGGTTTATGTATTTATTTATTTGTTTGTTTGTTTTGCAAGTTTATTTATTAAATTCTATCTATCTATCTATCTATCTATCTATCTATCTATCTATCTATCTATCTATCTATCTATCTATCTATCTATCTATCTATCTATCTGTCTGTCTGTCTGTCTGTCTGTCTGTCCATCTGTCCGTCCGTCCGTCCGTCCCCCTGTCTGCCTAACTGTCTAGCAACCTTTATTTATTTATTTGTATATTTATTTATTACCAATCGGTTTTTCTTCTTGTCTGTTTATTTAGCAGTCTCTCTGCTTGTCTGTCTCTCTGCTTGTCTGTCTGTCTGTCTATCTGTCTGTCTGTCTGTTTGTTTATTTATTTATTTATTTATTCAACAATAAACCTCTCCATTTTCAGTTTGGTCAACAAGCTTCCTCCATTTCCCACAATGACATTTAATTACTTCCTGACATTGTGATTGATGCACAGATTGATGCAGCAGCACTTTAGTCTTTAAGCCTATCTCGCCTAACAGATCAGGTTCCACAGCTTCACCTTTTATACTAATACCACCATCAGCACCAGCACTCTTGTCACCATGTAGATCCCCGTCTAGTCGTGTCGAGTCTTTGCTACAATCTCTACTGTACTGCATGCTTAAATTTACATGTCCAAAAATTGCTCTATGTCCAAATCAATCGAAAAAGCTGGATAAAGAAAAAATCTTGTATTTTTATTTATATCGAAACCTGATCTTATTTTATTCTTAAAAGCACAACTGAATAAATAATTCAATACAATGTCCTCATGTGATGTTAAAGTAGCAGGAGTAAAACCCCAGCAGATTAGCGCATATATTTAAATAGAAACATTTATTTCTCTGAGGTGTTTCACTGATAATTATATCACAAAAAGGCTTTTAATATATGCTACAGAGGAAGAGTTTAGCGTTAGTATCATAGGAACCCAATGAACAGTACAGTACTCATGGATCTCTCCTGATTGACCTCAGTGGGAGCTTCGGACATTGTGACAGTGTCAGTTCACAGTGTGATTCAAACCTTGCTGAACAACTTTCAAACATGGCCACCGTTTCTACACGCTCTATTCACCATCAGTTCACTGATCATATAAAACAACTCTGTTTTTTTCATTACGTCGCAAAGTATAAGCTCAGTCGCACGAGTATTTCTGTCGATACCAAGCCTTTTTGATCCCATTGCCTTACTGTTTTGACCTGAATTGACCCACTGTTGTAATTTCTTCCTGTTTTGCCGCCTTGACCTTTTCCTCTTTCCGGATTTGGAGCGTGATACTCGATTAGGATTTGTGAACTGCCCAAACCTGCATCTGCATCTGTCGCTCTTTCATTCACATGACATGCTGATGCATAAATTTAATCATCACCATGTGAATGCAAATCTCGTTCCTAAAACACAACGCGAGCAACAATCGACACATTCGTCGCTTCCTCGACACTTGCTTTTGTTTTCCTCCACCCTCCACCTTCCACCTTAATGGCTTCCATTCTGGCCTGCAGATCGACATAACGATAAATCTATTCTTTTTTTTTTGTTGTTGTTATAATAATGCAAATGCGTTATCGCAATGCGAATACGAGTCTTCGCTACACCCTGCAGACGTGTTGCTCATTTATCAAACAAAGCCCAATAACAATAAATAAATGAATCCCCATTTTGAGTGGCATGTGATTACCTGAAAATACGATGTACGCCTGATAAAGACACAGGGAAAAAGTAACTCAGATGATTAGCAAAATAAATTTTATTTCTTTTCCCTTTTGCATTTGTTTTGGTCGGCAAAGTGGACCACCTGCTCGGCGTGGCGTTAATGGCCTTTTTAATGCTCTCCTCAAAACTCATTTAAGGAACAATCCTTTCACTACTTCCTTAATTTCTGATGTAATTCCTCCCCCCTCCCCCCCCCACCCCCCGTAATTACTCTTTTCGTTCCGTTGTTTATCACATGGTGTACCTGCAATGGAAATATAAGACCTCGACTCCACTTCCGCTGGACCACGACGAAATTTAATTTGATGCGTTTGGCCGTCGGACGTAGTTGTCGCAGGGATGCAATTAAGACAATATTATCTGCCTCCTCTTTTTTTTTTTTATTTTAGCCTTAGAGCCAGGACATGTGGGAGCTTTCTGATAAGGAGGGAAGAAATGCGCGCACTGGGGGGAACGGCTGGCCGGCGTCTGAGCTCGTGACTTCAGTGGCTTCCAGAGCAATTAATGGTGTGGAGATTGCTGGATGGCCACACTAACAAAGGATGCAGATGTGCTTATTGGCTGGCCAGGTAAGGAAACAGCCGTTTCCCACATGCTGCCCTCGCTTGTTCAAACACAAAACGGAAGTGCATGCGTGAGTCAGATGCACTTGGCCTCCTAGTTCCCACCATTGAGCTCTTAAAATGGGAACACGCATACTTTTTTGTGTGTTTTTTACCAGAAATCTACGTATGTCCGACGTAATCCTTGTTGGACTTGATGGAGAAACGGATTGTCAGCTTGTTTTCAGTTGCAAAAACTAACGAGCAATCTGTCAAAAAAAAGTCTTGACAAGTAGATGAGAATTAACTGTACAGAAAAAAAACCTCCTAAGCTAATTCAAATGTATTGCAGAAGTGCACGGTTTATTATGGTGGCTGCATCCTAATGGTTGAATTTCTGCTCATTATGACGAGTGAGAGCAGATCCCAGCAAATCCCAAATGGGCCCTTTCATTTGTCAAACTCGAGCGTCGTTACGGTCTTGTGATGCAAATTTGTCTCCCATTAAAATCCGTCTGCGGGAGTCGACGAGACTCCGTGAAAAAACTCCACTACATGGAGGAGTGAACATAGTTACAATTTGTACAACAGTGTGGGTCTGTTAACAAGCGTGCCCCCAAAATATCTATACGTTGTCTGAATGATAGTGCTTGAAAATAAAAACAAAAGAACATCAACAGATAAAATCCGATCCCAAAAGTTTTTTGCGTGCACTATTTTTGGACCGTCTCGAGCAAAACCAGGTTTTCGAACACAACCTGCTATATGTTATGCTGTCAAAACGGTGGATGTTTGGGTGCGGGGAAATTAATGAAGCTGGCGATGGAGAATTAGCTCTCGTGTTAGGTTTGGTGCCATATCATGCCAGAATGCAGGTGCACAGCTGGGGGGGACGGTGGGCCAATCCTATGCCTTCTGTGCCTCACATGGCTAACTGCACTCCCTTGCTTGCCCCCGTCCCTCTCATTCCCTATTTGTCACACAGAAAAGTGTTTTGAAAACTCAGAAGAAAGAGGATGATCAAGGAAGGGATATCATAGGCTAAGCCAATTGTACTCTTATATCATAAAATTAAACAGTACATTAATTAGCATGTATTAATATGTAAACTAAATGTTACTGAGTTAAGGCATATACTAATCAAGAATTATCCTCCTCATGCCGCTGTGCTTACGTACAGACTGTTCATTATGATATAAAGACAGGAGACTTGATCAGTTCTGACACTTTAAACCAGTCCACAGCCACAGTAAAGCAGGAGAAAACCATCATCTGTAGGCTAAAGCTGATTTGTAGTAGTATTTTCATAGTGTGGTTCTTCACCCATGAAGACAATAAAGCAGTGCCTTGGGGCCCAGGCCACTGTAACCACTAACGGTGGGTAGATTTAATGAGAAAGGTATGAATAATCAGGTGAAAACAGGTGTTTATTATTGTGCCTTTGTTCCATTAAGAGGATATTTCAGAACCATCCAAAATGAATTGGAGATAAATTGAAGAAAAATAAAATAAAAGGCAAATTTAATTGAAACAAAATGTGCATACATACATATGAATTAGAAAAGATAGATTACTCAAAGAAAATAAAACATTTAACATTCAGAAACATCTATTAGTTTAATCTAATCTAATAAATTTTAGAGAGATTCAGATGCATTATCCCCCCACACATGCAATTCAAGATGTTTTTGTCCTAAAAGCAACAAAGAGAAATGACTTGCAGTGTATTTGGACCTCGGATGTCTCTATACGCTAGGTTTTCGAGTATACTGAAATCAGAGACGTTAGATTTTGTCCTGAAACTCACATCCACTCAAATATACACTATTTACTACAAGTCTAGTTTGCTGGCAAAATATTTCTGCAAGGAGAGTCCTAGTTTTACTCTGTATTTAGAAATTGGTCTAAATTTAACACATGTGACTTCCATTCCTACAGTAATAGCATCTAATTCAGCACAATATCTTTTTTCCAATGGTATGTATAGAGATTGTAGCTACAGTTCTCAGTTGCTGCAAGTGACTGGACAAGCCAGAAAACATGGCTGAAGGTATGTGGATGCCTGAATCTTATTTCCAGATGTGACTCATTCTCAAATATTTTAAAGTACAAAATTGTAAAGGGTGTCTTCTTCTGTGGTAGCATTAACAATTTCCCTTCACTACAAGGCCTGCACCAGCATGACAATGTGCACAAATCCAGCTCTTGGAAGACATAATGTATGAGACAAGACTGGAGCAGAAGACTTTGAGTGTCCTGCACAGAGCCCTGACTTTAACTTCATGGAACACCTTTGAGATAAACTGGAAAACTGACTGAACTCCAGGCCTGCTAGAAGATTAAAGGCTATTATAGCTGTATAAGTGGGACTAAGTCAAGTCATATAATGTCACAACAGGATACTTTATCAAGGTCAAACAGAAACCTTCCTATATTTCAAATACATGTGGTCAAAACCAGGGAATCTGAAGCTCATTGTCACCTTGTCAAAAATTTTATCTGGGTTACTGTAGCCTTCCTGTTGGCTTTAACAAGTCTGAGTATTCTATTATTTTCCTTTGAAGTACTTTATTGTATACGTTATTTTTATTTTAAATTTTATGCTTTTTATTTGTATATTTAATATTTTATATATAATATTAAAGATATTAACAATTATATATATATATATATATATATATATATATATATATATATATATATATATATATATATATATATATATATTGAAGTTGTATATTGTAAATTGGACAATGTATAAATTCTACAGTGCTCATACATCTTACATACAGTATACTGTACACACATAGTATATCTATCTATCTATCTATCTATCTATCTATCTATCTATCTATCTATCTATCTATCTATCTATCTATCTATATGCATCTGAATTACATTTAATTATATTTAGTTATATATATATAGTGATATTTAGTTTTTTGACATCATAAGGGTCAAACACAAACCATCCAATCCTTTAAATACATAACAATTTAATAAATAAATAAATCTTGTCAAAACCAGAGGAAGCATGTTTTAAAATAGAAACAGGAAAATGGACAAGAAGCAAAAACAGAGGACGTGACAAACAACATGGGAATTTACACCTGGAAAATATTTTCGTAGTCAGAGAAAAACCATGTCAGTTTTCAGTCTAGAAAGAACTTCAGCAGTATTTATTCAACATATACTAACTTATATGTACCAACTCATTGTGCGCCAAAGAGTTAAAAGTCCAGCCTTATAATAAAGTGTAATGTAACATTTCACTCAGTGAAGACCGTGATACAGTGTAGACAAAGGAACAATTGTGGTTGGACAGAAACCGAGTGTTTGTTGACAGAAGTGCTTCAGTACTGACACTTCATTTACAGCCCCAGCCGCTAATTACAGAAACAATGGCACTCTCTTGACTTTATTAACGTAGAGCAATATTGCTCGCTCGCCTCGAGGACTTTTTACATCTTATTAATGTATCACATTGTCTGAAATTACAACAATGCTCTGTGAATTACACTGCTGTCTTGGGTGAGGGTGGGGGTGGGGGGTGTTTGGAGAAAGATCTGGCACATCTTATTAAATGGTGATAAACATGGATAGAATTGTATTTTATTAACTCACACAGGTTTAGAGCTTTGGACCATTTTTAACTGTCCAACTATCTGTCAGCGAATGCTCACTATAGCTTTAGACTCCTGTTGCTGCTTTTCTGCTTACCACAGTTACTGCCGTGCAAACCAGACTCAAAATTAATGTCTTATCTCTATCTCTCTCTCTCAATCTGATGGTGATCTGATTTTGTACATGGTTGTACTTGTAATAAGTGCACTTGCTAGTCCAGCTTGAGGTCACCCAGATCTAAATCACTGAATCACAGCTTCTGTGAGCTTCACAATATACGCAGTTGAATGGTCGGAATAGAAGGTCGTCGCATCAGAGGCAGCTGAGGAGACATTGTAACGGCCCTCGTACCTTTTTTTTTTTAAATGAAAGAAGCAGTAGGAAGAAAAAGGCATTGCCGTCTGCACCTTTTCCCTTTTAAGATGTAAGTCAGCGGGGTGTAATAAGTTTTTATTGATGTCTTGCAGGTTGGTTTATAGTGTGAATCTAAAACTCCTACCAATTTTGATAAGTATGTTATTGAAAGAAATTAAATTCAAAACAAATGAATATATAAAATTAACAAAAATAAACAAGCAGCCAAATAAAAAAAAATAATAAGGATAATAATTATTTCTGTATTGTTGTAAAAAAAAATTGTAAAATGAATTGTAAAAAAAACTTTTTGTTTCTTGTTTCTTGTTTCTTTTTGTAAAAAACATTGTCAAAAAAAATAATCGTAAAAATAAAAATAATAGTAATAATAATAATATAATTTTATTTTACACACATGTTGGTATTAGAAAAAAATCTATTTTTTTTTTACATTTATTTTTTATTTTATATTCCGCCAGTGTGGCAATAATTCTATGAAAAAAACACTTTGATGCATTCCTTCTTTTTTCGAGTGTATTTTTAAAGTAGCTCTTCTCATCACTGCTAATTAGCTGTTAACTAAAAGCAACTCCTATGATTCCCATTCCACCAAGCATTTGAAGAAAATCAACCGCCCATGGTTTGCACTTTACGTGACTTCCTCGCTCCATCTTCTCACCCCCCCCTTTTTCATATAGAACTACTAATATCCACCTTTAAGCAACAGTAAAAAAAAAAACACTCTCACAATTAACAGGAGCCGTCATTACGCTTCTAGCTTGCAAATGCAAATCTAGATCGAAGAGGAGCATGGGTAGGATGCGCCGGCTCGGGAGGAGAAAGCCGGCTCGCTTCTGTTTGCCGAATTAATCGCTTCCTAAATGGCTCGGGGCCAGGCAAAAGTTAACATTTGCAGTTTCAAAGGTTTTCAGCGCCTGCAATGAGCCATGAAATTACTGCATGCCGGGCGAGAAGCAGCAGCTGATGAAAAGCCCAAGGAGCAGGTCCCACAGGCGGTCGGGGGACCGCAGGACCTCCCTCTGCACGGCACGGCGGAAGAGGAGGAACAGGAAAAAGACGGGGGAATGGGAAGGAAGCAGAGGGCTCGAGAGCAAGAAGCAATGGACTTCATGACTAAATCTCTCATGGCCAGAAGCTACAAATAGGTCAAATCAGGGTAAAAAAAAAGCTGTGCTTTGGGGTTATAGTTTTTAACTCAGCGAATTTCTTTGCTTATTCAATAAATTGAATAAAATACAATAAAGGAAAGATATATTCATGCATAAAATGTCTGACCGTTCTTTTCCTGCCACATGACATCTGCTCCTTTTTCTAATATTCCTGTGCAGTTTGGGTGTTTACTTACTTTCCTGTTCTTAACTGACAGAGATATGATTATCTGCTATTGTTGCTCATCCACCTCAAGGGTCAATGTTTTAAGATGCTTTTCTGCTCACTACTGCATTGCAAAGTCATATTTGAGTTGGAGTTTATTATTTTAGTTTTCTTTCAGCTCAAGCAGTCTAGACATTCTCCTTTGCTTTCCACTATCAAAACTGCTCCTCATTGACGCCTTGTTTTTTTTTTTTTACACTATTGTGTGTAAACTTTTTATCTTGCTGTAGACTTAAATCACAGGAAAATTTAAACCAGGAGTTTCTGATTTCTTTAAACCATCGACACTCATGTTTTCTCTTTCTTTTTTTTCTATTTTAATGTTTAATGTGAACATCAAAAGCTCTTGACAAGTATCTTCATATGGCCTGTTTTTTTTTTTTTTTTACTTTTGACAGGGCAAAAAAAAGTCCAAAAAAATCCATTCCTGTAAACTCTTGAGGCCAAAAAAACACCCTTTATTTATGAAGAGCATGAATCAGGACTAGAGAGATTTTTCAATTTCTCAACGCATAATTATTCTGCTTCAAACTGGATCAGGGCGAGAAACTCGTTTAGCATTTTGTTTGTGTTTTAGAGATGATGCATGCCATTAAAGTGTGACTAGAGCAACTGCTTTTCCATTTACGAATCAAAATCAATAAAAAAATGTAAGATTTGTTTCCCCCTGGTTGGTGGATCTTATTCAAATAATTCCTTCCTGTATTTGGGTCTATACTGATTTGTTCGAGAAAACGATTCAGAATTCTTCCCAAGCAACTCCACCAAGCTGAGCTGGATCTGCATAAAGTGATTCTTGTGAATCGAAGAATAATTCCGAAGAGATTAGACTCAAACGAGAAGCAAACCAAAGTCTCTATCATGTTATCCTTCATAAAGCCGATCACACAGGCACCAAACTGGAATGGCATCACATGGCTTATCAAAATTTCACAAGGATGTTTTTTTTCATAAATAATTTCCCTCTAAAACTTTTTTTTTTCAGCTTCTGCGTTTGATTTCTCATTCCTCTGTACTTTGCCAATGCACCTTAGAGATTAGCGCTCTCGTCAAAAGCCCCAGACTCCTACTGAGCGCGTGCAGAAAGCGTTCAGCCTCGGCCTCGCTGATCAATCTGAGCTGTAGGTGGGAAATGAACATCACCAAGGCGCTGACCCTTATTTCAGAGACACTCTGTCCTTCACTAACTTTGAACTACATCTTTCTGAAATGTTAATGAACAATTATTGCCTGGACTGTATTGAGACAGACCCGTGCTGTAGGCCGCTTTGTTGTCTGTCGTGTTACACTGACCTTTTACTGAAGAATTCACCTGTTAATCTATGATATCTACAGATTTACAATATGTTTATTCATGAGTAATGTATGTATATAAAGAGTAAATATGTGGAAACAGTATATAAAACAGTATATACACTGGACTTTTATACAATTATAAACATCATATATTATTTGTTACACTTCACACATGTTTACGTTATTGTTATATATTACAGTATATGTTTACATATGATTCATTGATTTGTTTTACTTTATTTTTGTGACAAACACAATAAAAAAAACAATTATTATTATTGTTATTTTTTGTGTAATTTTTTTATAATTCTTAATTTTATTTTACTGTTGTGTTGCATTTGTCTTTATTGTGCATGAAAATATTTACCAGTAATTTGTTTTTAATAAATAAAAAACAATGATCTGTTTTCAAACGATTACATTTGTTTTCAAATGCACTTTTTCTTTATATATATTGTTTTTCCACATTTGATATTTATACACAAATTATTTATTTGTGCATAGTTTATACAGTCTTTAATATTTTTTTCAAATAGATTATTAATTTATTTATGTATATGATTATTTTTTGATGTATTAATTCATTCATTCATTCAATCATTCATTCATTCATCCATTGATCTATCTATCTATTCATTTGTTAATTCATTTCATGTAGATTTTCATAGGAATCTTTTCTTTTCAAGCACATAAACTTGTATGTACTTTTATGTATGTTATATACTTTTAAGAATGTTTATGTTCTTTTCAACATCATTTAATTAGATTTTTTACATTTTTATTTTTTTATTTTGTAGGCGTTTTTTTTGTTCATTTAGAATTTCAGGAAATAAAATTTTAATTGATAAATTAATCAAAAGAGAAAAAAGCAAACAATAATAAAAAAAAGAAGTTTAATTGTTTAACTGTTTTTGCACAATAATGGACACATATATTAAACACCTGACCACAAAAGATGTGTTTTCCAGGGTTTCAATTCCTCCCAAGGGTATTTCAACCAAACGTATCTTTATGGAGCTGGCTTTGGCTCTGGAGGGGGATTGTCAGACTGTCACAATTTTGGGTCTCCTAGTCCCAAGTGAAAGAAAAAAGTTAAATTCTACAGCATCCCAAGACATCCTATACAATTGTGTGCTGCCACCTTTGCTGAGAAGTCGAACATATGGCTGGAAAAATCATGTGTCTTAATACTTTTGGCCACACCTTGTACAGCTGCATTTTTTTTGTATGTTACTTTAATGATGTCATACTTTTAGCCTGCATTGAAAGAGCAAATGTTGCTCTACATCTAGGTGTATGCTCTATATTCTATTTCGATTTTTATTATTTAATCTCTATTTTTTTTATTGTATATTCAAATTTTTTTGTAACCATATTCCTATTAAAATGTTTTAATTTTATATTATATATAAAATAAAAAATTATAATATATTATATATATATATATATATATATATATATATATATATATATATATATATATATATATATATATATATATATATATATATATATATATATATATATATATATATATATATATATATATAATTTCTTTATTTTTTAATAATAAAAAAAACATTTCACTGTGATATATGTGACACATGAAACTTGGATTTGAACTTACCTGTGATTTAACTGAGCAATAAATTAAAAGATTATATTCATAATTTTGACCAAAAATGACTATTTATTTTTGCTCTATTGTCTGTTATTAGCTTTTGAAATGTGCTTTTGTTGCCATCCTTCTTTATTACCTCTCGATTCAAGACACCACCTATTACTGCTAATAGAGGCTGAACACGTGTTTATCGTGCTGTTAACATATTAATGACATTTAAATTTGTTATGCCTGAAACATAAATCGTTAATACGCCATTGTTAGCCCGGATTCGGAATAGCATGTTTACAGATGAGCACTTAATTAATTAAAGAATGCATTAGGGTTTAATGCAAATTGTTAACTTTCTTAGCCCCCTCATTAATATGAGCCCTATGGGCATTGCAGTGCTATAATTTCAACAGCATTCTGCATGCTTTTCTCTCTCTCTCTCTCTCTCTCTCTCTCTCTCCTCCCTCCCTCACTCCCTCCCTCCCTCCTATTCTTTCCTTTTCTCTCTGTAGTTATTTCATGTTGTTTTAGATTGATGGATCACCAAATAATTAATCACTGATGAGAAATGGAATAGTTCACGGGCCTGACACTGAAAAGCACCAGATTTAGAATCGCTCTCTTAGGTATGATCTGTAAAAATAGATAATGTGGCTAGATTTTAGAAAACAAACAAAGAAAAATGACCAGTTATTGGTGGTTGCCTATAACTTTTCAAGACATGTGTTTTTCACAAAGTTTGAGGCAAATTTCATTTTGCCGTCACCTGAATTAGGAGACCAAAATGTGTTCTAGCTGTGAACAAAATGAGCTCCATGAAGATATTTTCTACATAGTTTGGAGTGAAAAATCTTGAGTGGCCTGCAGTGCTAAGACTTTTGAACCTATTGAACACCTACTGGGATGAATTGGAACGCTGACTGCAACCCAGGCCTCCACACCCACACCTCCCATCCCACCCAGGGGAACACCTTTCCAGAAAGGTGAAGGTTATTATAATAGTAGTATTAATCTTAATTATATATAGCACCTTTAAAAGTTACATGTCAAAATGCTTTACAGGCATAGAAATATAGAATACGTTTAAATTAATGAAGATTACATATGGAAAGGGATCTTCACAAAGCATACACAAATCTTATGGTAAGGTTTTAACAAATGTTGTGTAAATTTCTTTTTATTTATTTATTAATTTTTTGTTGTAACCTTGGATTCCTTGGTTTTGACCTGAAAGATCATATTGTTTAGGTAGCCAGTAGTTATTAACAATGCAGTAAATACTATGATTTTATGTAAAGATGTGAACATGTAAGAGTCTATGAGACATTAGGGAAAGGGACAAAACAAATGTTTGACGTCAAAATGTATACAGTAATCCCCCGTTTATCGTGTTGGTTACGTTCCAAAACGGACGCCACCTCAAAAAAAGCTATTTTATGTATACAGTACAGTACTGTATTAACATTTTACTTAATTTTATAATTAATAACTATATTTTTATTATTAAATTTCAATATTTTAACATAAAACTCCACTAAAACAATTCCCTATATGTTTTTTGGTCTCACCATGTCTATCCACGAGAGACCGGGAAAATCAGCCAAACAAATTAGTCATGTGGCAAATGCAATTCTGCGATAAACCGGGAGATTCGAACCACAGTAAAGCGGGGAATTACTGTATTCATATTCTACTCATTTCTGCAAACCTGTTCAGGAAAAATATTTATTGCAAAAATACTTTAGTTTTATTCTATTTGGTGACATGATCAATATTGTTTCTTCTTACTGTGTGCCATTTTTAGCCCGTCGACATATTTCTTGTCAATGCGCGTTTTTTTCAATCTACCACTGGCGTATTTTTCCTGGCTCTCACACACCACAGACGTAGGCTAGCATACAAAGCTAACAACAAGCAAAGCAGGAGGCAACAAGAAGTCTGGGGTGAACGTGGATGAGGCAGAGGGACTCTATATGTGTTCTATATGGTGGTTGTTCAGCTGAAATACATTTTTAGATAACAATTTGACAATTCTCTTTTAAATATACATTTTTAAAAAGAAACGGAAAGTAAACAAACATGTTTAGATGATGAACATGAATATGAACAAGGAACTTTTCAGAACATAGAACATCAACTGAAACGATATCATGAAAAAAATTTTGTATAATAAAATAAATAAATAAATAACAAAACAAGCCAGGGTTTTCTTGTGTTGTATGTTTCTTACTTTAATAATGAAGTAATCTCTGTAGCACTCAGCAATTCACCTCTATCTTGCTCTTCAGACATTTTGACATTTAAGTCTATTGCGCATGGATCACATGAAAGTTCGCTTCCGACCTTATGCCTGTAAATCTTTATTTTTTATTTTAGTTGCCATTGTTGCTTTTGTGCAGCAGATATATACCAGTTTATTTGTTTTCAGTAATTAAGTAATAATTGTATTCTCCCACAACCCACACACATGAGTGTTTTATCATGGCCAAGGTTGCAGTGATTACAGATTGTATCCCTGGAAACACTGGACACAAGTTGGGAATACCAGCTCGAGACGGAATACCGGTTCATTGCAGGACACAAACACATTTACACACTTAAATGAGTGTTTTAAAAAGCAAGAATTAACCAGACAGCATAAAACCCACATGGACACAAAGAGAACTTAAAATGATACTCTGTAGTCAATGCACGTTTTTTGGTGGCACGTTTTGTCTTTTTATTGGTAACATGGGCTGAATTTACACTTGGCATTAAAATGTGATCAAGCAGATTGGACGTCAGTCAGTCAGGACCACGGCGGGTTGCCAAGTGTAAACATCAACTGACTGCATCTGGATGACCATTCGAATCTGTCTTTCCCATGCAGTTTTAAAGTCTTCAGAGGATGGCCCCAGCGCAGAGTTGACCTGAAGTGGTGTGTATGAAAACCATTTTCAGTCATGGGACATTTTACAAGTCCCACGAAATGTGGACGAGAGGCTGCAATCAGGAAAATAAACTCCATTGTGGAAACGGTAAAAAGAAACATATGGATACACATTTCATCTGTTAGACCTTTATATATTGTTTAGTTTCTGTAGCAACTTTCAAACTTAGCTTGAATGCTTGCTTTGCTCCACAAAGATATGTGTGTGAGTTTAGCGCTCCACAGCCTGGTGTCCTCCATCTTTCTTCTGATAGTTCAGAAAAGACGGGCGGTGTTTTTGCGTGACGTCGACCTGCAAATGCAAAAACGATGGCTGGATTGCATTTACATTAAACTGAGGTTAGATCACAATGCATCCTGCACTACCTCTGGACCAGGACATGCTGATCAGATAACATTCCGGACAAAAGCACGTTTACACTTGTATTTTTAACATGTATGTGGACAGCGTCTGGTTACAGGTTGCATGTAATGGCAAGTGTAAACGCAGCTATGCTCTTGTGTCACAGTAACAGGCTACTGGGTTGTATACTATTAAATGCGGAATCTAATTGAACAATTGACATCAAACAGTAAATTTATAAGATTTTACACAAAAGTGCTCACCCAATAAACACAGTGATGCTACACAGTGATTGAAACTAGTCCAGCTATAGAAGACTGAAGTTTGACGTGACTTCAAGGGGCATCTTGGTTTATTATTTATCGCAGAAAGTTTCAGCACAATTCAAATATTGAACAAACTGTATCATGCTACTGTAGATAATTTTTTGGGGGAAAGGGTAGCTTTCAAAATTCATCCATATTAGTAACAATTTATTCAAATTGGTCATGCAATTATTAGACCCCGAAAAAAAAGGCCCAGTCCAGGCTCTTTGCCTCATACCAGCTCGACCCTTATGTACTTAAATTTTTGGAAAAATACTTCAAATTATATTTTGTAGATGTTAAAAATATATATTTTCTTGAATGTAACAAAATGAAATAAAATCAATTAAAATAATACCAAACTTTGCAAAAATATAAACATAAAAGTGGTTTAAAACCCTGTCTCCCTTTCACAAGCATGTGCAGGTTTTTTTTCTGTGTCAACATCAACTCAATTCATCTCTTTCACTTTAGAGAAAAAAAACAAGCCCCAAACACTGGAGTCAAGCTGGGTAAAGCAGACAATCCGTGAAAATGTCATATCATAATGACACTTTTGTGAATAAAAAAAAAAAAAGAGCTGTGTTTGGGCCGGACATTGCACATACAGTAGTTTCCAGGAAGAACAATGCCTTAGGGCAAAGTGCCCCCCACCTCCCCCTCCATCGCCAAATGGTTATGAGGGGAAAACAGCTCTGACCAAAGCTGCTTCACTGCTGGTCCCTAATTACCAGCACCTCTCCAGAACATTCCATGCCCTCTCCATCTGTCCCATCAGTGACAAGCAAGGAGGCTTCAGTCACCTCGTTGAGCGGGTAACAAATGGAGGGCCGGAACCTGGCCACAGCGGAGGTGGAGCCACAGTGGGGTGCCTCTATTTCCCAGCATGCACCAGCAGTTTTGGCAATGCACGAGTTTGATGGTCACAGCGTATTTTCTAAAAAAAGTCCCTGGGAATAGGCTCAAAATCACCTCAGTTTTTGTAGCTACAGAATGAAAGACTACAGTTATGAAAGACGTGGATATTAATGTTTGTCAGTATGATGTAACCACCATATGAGGCCAAACACATTAAACACATACTGTATGTAAATTATGTAAATATGTCAGGTAATTAATATTCTTTTTCTAAATCTCTAAATCAGAGATCAGAGACAATGTCTATTTAAAGATTTTAACTTTTTAATTATTAGAATTAGGAATAATCTTAATGTGGGCTGGAAGCAACGGGGGATTGGTCAGCCGAAAACCTGCACAAGTCCAAGCTTCTGAATGTAAGCTGTTTATCTATCTATCTATCTATCTATCTATCTATCTATCTATCTATCTATCTATCTATCTATCTATCTATCTATCTATCTATCGTTACATAATTACAAAAACAAACAATATAATATACTGTAAATGCATTAAAAAAATTATCTCTGGCCAAAACTAGAGGAAGTGGGTTTTGAAATAGACACAGGGAATTAAACAAGAAGCAAAAACAGAGGACATGACAGACAACATGGAAACTTACACCTTGAAAATATTCTCTAAGCCTGCAAAAAACAGTTTTTGGTCTGGAAAGAACTACAGCAGTATTTAACATATATAAACCTAAATTTAGCAGTTAGCATTTAGCATTTAGTTAAAAAAAATGGAGTTCAATGAATGAGTGTGTGTGCCCAAGGGTTAAAATTCACACAATATAATAAAGGGTATGTAATATGTAACGTATAATGTAACATTTTACACAGCGAGAACCATAATACAGTGTCCACAACGGAACAATTGTTATCTTTTTAGATTTGCACCAGAAGTTTTCACAAGATTGTCTATCCAGCGATTTTAAACCAGAAGCTCCTGAACGTTTTTTTTACTTGATACCCTGCTTTTTGATGGCAGCTACCCCTCAAAAAATGACATGTGTCACTCAGCATTTTACACCATCCATCCTTTTCTTTGCTATTCCTTTTGGTCCTGAAGGTCAAAGACTGACCAGTAAAAGATCTCAAGTTTCATGGAGGACATGGTCTTCAGGAAGGTTTGCCAAGTTCTGACAAGCTTGTGATTTAATGCACACAAAACTTTTCTTCAGAATGTGTGATCAAGAGAAAGTGAGAAAGAAGGAAAAAGAGAGAAAGAGAGAAGGGGGGGGGTTACAGAAAAAGGGCAGGCCGTTCTCCAGTGACTGTGTTCATCTCTCTCTGATCCAGCCTCCATTCTAAGCCCTCATCTCCGCAGTCTACTCTCTTTCTCCCTCTTCCTGTTCTGTCTTTCTCCAAACACTTGATCTTCTGGATGTCAATATCGCCTTAGAAAAGATGAAGGAAAGTAGCTGTTTGTGAGAAAAACTTTCAGACTTTTCAGGGAGAGGTTTTTTTTTCCCTTTTAGAAGTGAAGGGTTTGAGGTTTTCTACAACTTACAGAAAATCTAGAGGAGTCCTCTTAAAAAACTAAATGTTTAATAAAGAATAAATGTTTTATTAATTGTGTAAAATGTGTGTTGGTTGGAAATAGTGTTAATACTAGATTTAGTACATAGTTATATATGAGTAATAAGTAATATTTAAAATCAGCACACTCTCATAAAAGTGATTCTAACAAAGTTTATTCATTTCACACTGCATATGATGCTAATTACCATTACAGAGAAAAAAGGGACAGGTCTTTTTAAATGGACGAGTAATTTGTTTTGCTTAGAAATTTTTTTTTTTTTATTGCTGAAATTGCATAAAAGATTTAATGCGTTTAATAGCAATATACATCAAAATACAAATACAGTTGTGTTCAGTGGCCGTGTAGAAGAAAATATGTGAAACTATTAATTTAATGAAGCTTATTATTCTCAATCATGTCTTTATTAATTAAATCTCACACAGTACAGTGATGTGGTTTTCTTGTCTCTGCAAAAGCGGCTCGATATTTTCCACGCGCTAAATTTGGTTGACAAGAGCAAACTGGTGTACAATATATGGACAAAAAGGGCAGAAAAACATAAGTAAAGTCAAGTAAGGCAAAGAGGCCTTTCCAGTTCCTCTCAAAGTTGTCCACGAGGGTTGAGGTCAGTGCTTTATAGCAGGATACTAAAGACCTTCTACTATAACTCATGTAAACCAGTTCTTGAAGTTTGCTATGTGTACAGAAACAATGTCATGAGGGAACAGATTTGGGTTTCTTCAAGTGAAGGGAAACTTTAAGTCTACCGCATCCAAAGACGTTATAAAAAGTCTCTAACTTGTAGGGTAGAACCACATATGGCTGGAAAAGTCAGGTTTTCCAATACCTTTGTCCACACAGTATATACAGTATATGAAAATATAAATGTAAATTCTGACATCAAGATTATAAATGAAATAAACAAAATCCTCTTTTGATAGTACAGCAGTTGTGTACTGATGTGCAACTGGAGTTTTAAACTCTAGTTCTAACAGGATCTGATAAAATTTGAAATAAACTTAAAGTATGCAAAAAGCATAGCAAAAGTGTGCTTGGTCGATCTGGGTCAATCCTTGCCTCACAGGGGGTTTAATTGAATTAATAAAAGCATTTATGCAATTTCTTTTATTCAAAAACTCAAAAGCTTGATGAAAGATATTACAATTTCATGACTTTGATTTCATTTCTTGTGACGTCATTAAATTGTGTGTACTATAACACACAGTGTTGGATAAGGTGCCATTTTTTTTGAGGGGTTGAGGGTGAAAACCATATTGTCAAATCAAAAGAAGAATTAAACCAATAGTAACCCTAAATAATTTACCCATACAGTATTTGGTCAAAGGCCATGTGGCTCAAAAAAAAAAAAACACGATTAGACATTATTCTAATATTCTATCTGAATTAAAATAATGCTTACAATTGACATTATAGGACCAAGCTGATGAACCTGAAGGCATAAAGTGTCCATGGATGCAGCTCTGATTATTAGATTGGGTTTGTCTATACTTCTCCTCTCTACTCACGCTGACATTTGCAGTGTTACTGTCACAAACGAGGGACCCCGAGCTTCGGAGTCACTTCCACCGAAGAGAGTTTTCTGCCTCTGTTAAATGAGATCCCAAAGGGAGTGCAGGGCGACAGCGAGGGGAGGGGATGGAACGGCATTATCTCCCTCGCTAATGAACGATTGTCTAATTTCCATCAAAAGCAGTCCGAAGGCCTAGGCTGCCTCGGCACTATCTCTCTATAAACACTGTCACGATAAAGGAATGTTAAAAGAAAAGAGGGGGAGGGACGAGCAAGAGGGAGCTGAGAGCTGTCAAGAGGGGCACCGTGGTCAAAGGGAGAGAGCTGGAGGAGGTGGAGGGGAAAGAAAGTTCTCTTCTTTCCGTCTTCTCGTTATCTCCCGTTTCCTCAGCTCGTCCTGGCTACATGAATAATCTGAAAAGTACAGACAATCGCACACCATTGCGGCAGATAAAATGCGGGTGACATAATATCAACTTCCTTCCAAGCCCCTTTTCCAAAGCGGTTATTAGAATATCAGCACAGGAAGTAATTAATTTCGGCTTTAATTACTCATGCTGCTTCAGCCGATTAGATCGCAGGTCTTAGATGGGTTATTAAAACAGCTGTGAACTGTGCTGCGTGTAAATTTGAGCGGGAAAAAAATGAAAAAAGTGTGTATTCATTTTCCCAGCTCCCTCTTAACCTGCTCGACGAATGTTGCGATTACATTTAGTGCACTAAAGACACTGTGTAATATGGCTGCGGGCAGAGAAGACGGCAGAGATATCATCGGGCTCAGCGGTTGATATTCCCGGGTTTTGTTTCTTGAAGGTCAGTAAGAGTTTGGAATTAATATGGCTTTGTGATATCGAGGGAGCACAGCATTAGCAGCACTTGATCAGGGGGATTTCTGTGGCTGGAAATCAGTTCGAGGAGGAAACTGATAAAACCGGGGTGCACTTGGTGACCTCCCCAGTGCAAAGTCAAACTTCTAATTCCACAATTTGGAATTAGTCTCCAAAAATGTACCCGTCATGTGGAGTCAGGAGATAAAATAATCCGGTATAATTACTTTTTTTTTTCTTACTGTCACTTTGAATTCCACGCAAGTCATCTGTAAAAAAAAACAATAATGATCTCCGGGTGAAAGTCATTCTGTAACAGAAACTGGGATCCTGATACAGAAACTATGACTATGGACAAAGTGTCAGCAACATAAGTAAAAAATTGTTCTTGGGAAGTTACTCATATTTAGAGTTAGGATACATGAGTGGTTTTCTGTCTGTTTAAATCACCTGCATGTAGTTGATCCTCTTGAAAAGATTTGTTTTTTGAGCTTGAAATCAATCATGGGATAGAAAATGCAGACTAAAGAAGCAAATATCAGGATAATTCCGAGATCCCATACATACTCCCCGACATAAAAAAACATGCACTTAGTATTTATAATAGGTTCATACAGTATATGCTGCACATACAGACATTCTTGAGCTTATATGTGCATTTATACAAGACTCCAGTCTTCACAACATCGCTTTCTCTTCCTCAGTCTCAGTAGATGACAAGGTAGAGAGGGATCAGATGTCTCCCTGTGCATTAACACCAAGCTCTGTTTGCTTCAAATTCCACAAAGCACGTGTCTGGCAGGTCTTATAAAATCGCTATGCATCACTTTTCTCATCAATAAAAAGCCTATGTGAGACACGCTACCTTTTCCTCCACCACTTCACATGCCGTATATGCAAAAATAACTCCCTGGAGTGCTCTTCTCTGTATGAAGGAATGGTCGAGATGTTTGATGTCAGATTGCAGTTTGCTTATAAAAAAAAAAAAAAAAAAAAAAGCAGTTATAATATGATGCCCAGTATTTTTGCCCAGGATTTGTTTGATTTTTTTATAATCTTGATGATTATAATATTTAATAAACTACTAGTGGTCTATATCCGCTAGTCTTTCCTATAATAATAATAATAATAATAATAATAATAATAATAATAAATAACTGATTCAATACAATCTCTTCTTCTTCTTCTTATTTTTTATTAATTTAACTATTTGTTTGCTTGTTTGTTTTTTAACTTTTTTACTTACTTTCAATAATTAATTACTGTCATGTGATAATTTAAGAAGTAGGGGCAGGTGCAAGTGATACATTTTTAATAATAAATGAATAATATTAATAAATAACACTAAACTAGAATGAACTAAAATGCAAGTGACCAACAAGGAACATAAAAAATAACCACAGGTTACATGCTTGTGGTCTTGTAGCAGGTTTTCATTTGTTGCAATTTAGGTAATACTTCAGATCAGAAAGGAACAGTGTGTTTTTCTTTGTAATCTATTGAAGAAAATTACTATTACACATTAAATTATAGTGAGGTAAAAGTTCATTCAGATAAATCAGTATTTAACAATACTCTGTTAAAGTACAGGTACTTGAAAGAACTTGAAAAATAATACTTTTTGTCACTGTCCACCAGTGGTCTATAATAGCATTTCATTCTTTCCTCAGAAATTTTTTTACTGTATTTTTACTTTTATTTTTTTAAACATAAAAACTCCAGGGGAGTGGTTGCTCAGTGGTTAATGTGCTGGGTTACTGATTGGAAGGTTGGGGGTTCAAGCCCCTCTATTGCCAAACTGCCACTCTCAGGCCTTTGAGCAAGGCCCTTAACACTCTAAACTCAGGGGTGCCGTATCATGGCTGACCCCAGTTTCTGAGCAAGGTGGGATATGTGAAAAAAGAATTTCACTGTGCTGTAATGTATATGTGACAAAGGCTATTCTACAGTGGCGAGAAGTGCAAAACACATCAACAAATCCGAAAACAAAATAACAAATGCAAAAACAAATAAACAAATCCGAAAACTAATTAACAAATCTAAAAACAAAATAACAAATACAGAAGCACTTTAACAAATCCGTAAACACAACGACAATTCAGAAAAAGACAAACCGGAAAAGGTAGGTATAGTTTGCAAATGGAACACTTATCACACCGATCATTGGAAAAGACACCTGTCCTCCAAGGCCTGACCTGAATCCTATTGAGATGCTGTGGCATGACCTTAAAAAGGCGGTTCATGCTCGAAAACCCTCCAAAGTGGCTGAATCACAACAATTCTGCATAGATGAGTGGTTCAAAATTCCTCCACAGCGCCGTAACAGACTCATTGCAAGTTATCGCAAACCCTTGATTGCAGTTGTTGCTGCTAAGGGTGGGCCAACCAGTTATTAGGTTTAGGGGGCAAACACTTTTTCACAGAGGGCCATGTAGTTTTGGAGTTTGTTTTCCCTCAATAATAAAAACCTTCATTTAAAAACTGCATGTTGTGTTCACTTGTGTTATCTTTTACTAATATTTAAATTAGTTTGATAATCTGAAACATTAAAGTGTAACAAACATGCAAAAAAATAAGAAACCAGGAAGGGGGCAAACTCTTTTTCACACCACTGTATACAGGCTAATCCAGAGACAAGAAACCATAAACAGAACTAAACATCAGAACCAGAGAAGCAAACACGATACCAAGGCTGCACTATACAAAGCAGGTGTTGGCAGTCGCAGTGGTCGAATGAATGTCCTTTAAATAGTCGGGCAAATAAAGGTGTGTAATTGAGAACAAGTGTGCTTTATTAGAGGCTGGTGATTTTGTGTGTGTGTGTGTGTGTGTGTCTTGGGAGTTGTAGTACTCGGCAGCCATGTCTGTATGCTGTGTGGGTTGCTGGAGGTCAGAGTTCTCCATAGACCTGAAATCCACGACGCAATGGTTTGGTTCTATTACAATTTTCTATTGATCTTCAAAACACAACCAAGAATAACTCAGTTCAACCAAAAGATGAAATATGGAAAATTAAGTCTGTTTTTTTTCCATTGTTCCAGAATAATTCCCATATTACTAACTAGCCTACTTCTACATAGTGCATCACTCTACCATGTCGTCAAATGTATTCATTCAAGCCCTAAATAAATATTTTGGTTACTTTCTGGGCCGTGTTTGGCCTATGGAAGGTGAGGACAGATCTAACAGTCCAATCTAAACCACTCCTGCCACACATTCAGAACAGTGACAGAGGAAGATGTCAAAGATAAGACTCAGTAATGAAAGTGGATGCCAAAGGAGGAAGACGGTTTATAACAAAGGGGATGTCAGCGAGGGAAGATGTTTAAAAGAAGTTCAAGAAGGGAGATAAAGTCTTGGGGATGATGGTATCTGCCGGATTGAAGAAAGCACTCAGGCGACTTAAGATCACTTCCAATCACTTAATCGCCGTGGCTCCACCCAAACCCATCCCTGCTTCATGTCATGCGTTGTTTCCCCACTTGAAACACTCCATCAGTTTATTTTAGGTACGAAAATGGGAGCGTGTGGGGGTGGGGATGCTGGTGCTGGAGCATAACGGTTTGTAGTTCTGATCCTGATAATGCTTCAATCAGAAGCTTTTATCGAAGTGTGAGCTCAAGTAAACTTATCTAGATTCAATTAAAACATGAATTGACCTGTTATGTTTCTGTAACAGTTATGCTGTATTTGCTCAGACATCACCAAGTACCACTGGGAAATTATTTACTGCATGCATTAGAGAGATATGGGATGTTTATAAAGTCTGGGTTGAGGTTATCAAGAGGTCTTGGCAACTTAATCCCATCTTAACAGGGACTTTTCCAAATACTACCATTTGTTTACTTGCATTATGACTAGCCATTGTTGGAGGGTAGAAGAACATGTGTAGCTGTGTAGCAGACCCATATAGACAAAACTAATTTGTCTTTTCCAGCTAGCTTTGGATTTGGTAGCATTTAATAGACCCAAACCTGTTCCAGCATTCTATTAAATTACATTCTAGTATCCTGTGTTATTAACACCAAGTGCTAGCTAGTATCAATCAAGCTAGTTTAAATTAAGAAACAATTATAGGTAGCTAAGTTCAATTCACTTTAATCAAATTTTATTTGTACAGTGCTTATAACAACAGACATTGTCCCAATGCAGTTTTACAGAAAAAAATAAATTACAGATATAAATGTTACATTTATTAATTAGTCTCTGAGTTTATCCCTAATGACTCTGGCAAGGAAAAACACACTGAGATGGTATCTGAAGACACCACAAAAGTAGCCTGATTCAAAAGTGAAACTTCATCTGAGTGACACTAAATGTCTATATTTATTATAGTTCCAACATTGTTGAGGTTATCAAATGTTCCATGATGGAGACTCAAGTGTCAAACTGTTCAGGGTGACTGTAGTCCTTAACCACACTGTTTATATTAATTACAGTCCAGATCAACATTCATGGATTTGGAGTTGAATCCTCCACTGGATCTTTAGACTGTTCATGTGAAACCATCCTCAGCTGCAGTAATTGGTCATTAATAGAAACAGAACTCCATCCAGAGGTAGAACATCTGGATGAATCAGGCAGGTCCACAAAGAAAATGGGACAGGTTTACAGGTAGCTAAGAAGCAAGTTCAAATGCTAACTCTGCATCCTTAAGCTAAGATTGGGTAAATGATTAAGCAAAGCTATTAGCAAGCTAGCTAACGTGTATGTTGTGGTTACTTATACTATGGATCAGCTATAGATCTTTATATCTCCACTCATGGATACCTTTATGGCTATAATTTTACTGATATCCAACAAACCAAGGCTTTGTTGCACAACAGATTAGCACTCCATGAATCATCTGAAGAGCTAGAGTTAAAATGCTGATTACGAATGCCATAGATTCTATCGCCATTTATAGCCAGGAGTCCAACAGAGTGAACATGTCCATGCTATACAGTCTGGATGGTGTAACACAACCGCTTTCTACATACTCTTTCACTTACAGGTTGCTCTGATTGACAAAGCAAACAGTGTGTATCACTGTTCTGTTTCAGACTGTTTCACATGGCCTGTGTTCCTTTCTTGGACTCCTGGCCATGAATAAATATATCATCCGTACACACTTAATTAGCTAACGTTCCAATACTAGATTGGACACACATACTCCAACCTGATGTGATGCATGTATCACAAAATACAATCTACATCAAATTAATATATAAGCTCTAAACATTTGTGGATGCTAACATGGTATTACTTATACCGTGTAGCATAGGATTCATTTATGTATTGCATTATAGGATGTGGGATTAATGTATGTATGCATTATGGGATGTAAAGCCAGGGGCTACGTGAGGTGTATTTGGGGTTACGCTTATAACATAACTTGCATACACCTAGAAGCACCTGTGTTGCTTTTTCCCCTAACGTTTTAGCATATTTTGATTCCACTATAGTAATAATGCTTTCCAATACACAGTATTAATACATTATATGTAACATTACAGAGGAGGTCCAACATTTCCAATTGACTGGTCAATATCTAGGGAGTGCACAAAAATTCCAATAACTCCATATTCTGGAGATAAAATATTAAATATTATAAAATATTAGAGAGAGGTCTCTCAGGCTAAACTCCTACATATTTGCTTCACTTCACCCTACATAATCCCAAAGGGTGTTGTGTTTAAACCCCGAAGGCAAAGACCATCAAAATCAAATTCAAGGGCACTGGAAAATTTATGTTCGTGCAAAAAATGCAATCTCCGTCCTTGTTTCTGGAGCTCTTTTCCAAATGGACAGCCACCATCTCAGCATGTGAGCTCAGCAGGCCAACGGCTACTGATGAATGAAGAGACTGGTGCTTGAGCAGTTGTACGAGTCAAAGAGGCCAAAGGAACCCCTCTGAGAGAAAGGCCAATGATGCACCTTCCCCACATGGTCAGAGAGAGATGCTCTCTTATGGAGGGTAATGAATTACAACAAACGCCCATTTACTATTAAATATGAATAATAATGAGAACTGTTCCATGTATAATATGGAACGCACCAATACTCTTTAAATGAGGGTCCAAAGTAAAATCATACCATCTAAGAACTAGACATATAACTACATACAAACACATTATTTTGTTCTAAAATGTTGAAAATAGTAAATTTATCTTGATAGATATAGAATATAGAAAATCTATGCATACAAAGATCTGTATATGACTATAAAAATTCAGAATTTGTAAACATATGTAGAAAATATGTGTACAATATGAGATAAGTACTTTGTATATACAACTAAGATAATACATATGTATATACTTTTTGGATTTGTCCGAATCGATCGATTTCTCTTCAATAAAATATCACTTTGTACAGCTGAGGATGATTCCACATGACCAGCCTGAAGAAGTTTCTAAACAACTCAAAAGCTATAAGGATGGATTTGGACTGTAATTAATGTTAACAGTCTGTTACAAGGCTAAAGACCACAGGTTGCATAAACAGTTCTGCATTTAACCGCCGAATACTGAACAGCACGATGCACGACGGACCTGTATGGACATTCGGTGCCACTTAAATGAGGATGGGTTTCCCTTTTAAATCTGGTTCCTCTCAAGGTTTCTTCCTCATACCATCTCAGGGAGTTTTTCCTTGCCACAGTCGCCACTGGCTTGCTCAATAAAAATACGCACTAACATATAAACTTACATTTTATAACCTATTTATCTCTGTAAAGCTGCTTTGACACAATGTCCACTTTTATAAGTGCTATACACATACAGTTGAATTTAATTAAAAATACAGATATTATACAGATATTCTAGATAGTCTAGGATTTGCTGTGAATTTCGAATTATATACAGTTATAATTATATATACATATACCGAATGTACAGATTGGAGAACATCTGCATGATAATTACTGGCAGTAAAATAAGTAAAGCATTCTAGCAGTGTAGTGTAGAGTTCAGTGCCGATTATTGAAAAAGCTGCCTTTGAGCCTGCTGGGTCTGGTGTGAATGCTCCTGTATCTCCTTCTGGATTGAATGAAGTTTAACAGCTTGTGAACGGGATGTGATGGGTCCCTGATGACGTTTTGTGCTCTGCGCAGACTTCTACTGTTGTGGAGGTGCTCGATGCGAGGTGGTTGGTTGGCAATAATGGGCTGAACCACGGTGTGATGGAGTTAGTGATATGGTGTCCCACATGTTAATTTTTGAGAGAACTAATTTATCTTTATTCATCCACATCCTTTACTTGACCTCTTAATACATGGTTTGTTGCACTTTAGATTGCTAAAGCTTTCCAGTAGCTGAACTTCTTCTCTAACAACCAAGATAACATCAGACTATTAGTAATATGTTATGTTGTGAACACCAAGTGCTAATCAATCAAGCTATCTATTGCCTAAACCAGTAAGAATCATCGCTAAGAAAGCTAGCTGATATTAGGGAACCCCTATGGGTTGTTGAGTTCCAAAACAAACAAGGTAGCATTGTGTTAAGTTAGTGCAAATGATTAGCCAATGTTGTTAGCAAGCTAGCTGATGGGTATGGGGTTAGAATTTTGCTCATGCTTGCATTTTTACCCTAAAAGTAGACCAAATTGGGACCAATGAGAAACTACACTTACACCTCTTTACACTTTTGCAGCTAAAGCATTGGTCAGAGCAAAAAGAAATACATTTTCACCACTGAAAAGGAATAGACACATGATGTACAAGATACATACTTCCTGTTTACTTCATGGTTACTTAAGCTTCATTTCGACTTTACTTGGGGTGCTATCTGTAAAAAAAAAAAAAGAAAAAGATAGGTCTAATCAGAGAGATTTGAATCCACCATTTGGTGTAAAATAAACCTTTTTTTCCAGCTCAAATCAAATCTTATTTCCCAAACAGGATGGGACAAATGAGGTGATTCATTGGAGTGATGATCTAGATGGAAGGACGGAGGCTGGAATTTCTTGGCTTCGCTGTTTAAACATCAGCAGAGAGATAAGATTCCGAGACAATAACACAGCCGATGTGGTTCGGCCTCCCTGTAGATCAGTGGACGGCCTTCTCAGCGAGCTGACGTGCAGCTGCAATACTACGTCCCTCTGCAGCTTATTAACGGTGGCTGAGGACAAGCCATTCCTGTGTGCTGGATTTTTGTACATTACAGTAAGATCGTCATCAAAAACAGATGAGATTGTGAGAGCGGCCGTAGTAATAATAGGCGTAATTATACAGAAATGCTGTTATAACTTCGTATTAGAAGGGGTTTATGGTCATTTTTCTTTTTTACAGTACTTTATATAGCAAACACAAGAAAATACAACATCCAGTGAACATGAAAAATCGAAAAAAAAAACATCTCTCTTTTTATAAGGCGCTTAATTTTGTAAGGCGCTTCGCAATATTTTGTCACATCACACCTTAAAAAAAGGATGTACATTTATTATTGCAAGAACACCTTTAAGCTGTTAAAGGTGCAAATGATAAGTTCCTCAGACAGAGCTACAGTTTGGAGGGAAATTATAAACAGATAAAAATACTAAAAAAACAACTAACGAGATGGGCATTTGACTGGGAATCTTCATTTGATCTCCAAGTCTTGGGTGAAAGAAATTGCAGATTTATAATTATACCTGGCAATGCAGCATAAAATTGTTATTGTGGAATCGAACATGTTATCAAACTATGACTTTATTCCCTTTTTCCTCAGAAACTGTTGCGCATGGACGCAAAGTGCTTCCGTTTCTTATCCTTCCTTAGACTTTCCATGACTTTCTATTTTCCCTCCTCTTTCTTCCAAGGAATAAAGTCCTGATAAAAACCATCTTAAGTAACAACTGAATTTATGTCACAATGCTAATCATCATTATGTATCACTGCTACCACATACCAGAAATACATTTGTATTCTATATAAAATACATGTGTTTTATCCAATTAAAGAGAAAAAAAAACATTTTTAATCACATCAAATGGGTGAAAAAAAAAAAACGCTGTTCCATGATGAGCCAACTCTCGGAGAATATGACCTCCTAGTTCTGGTGATAAAGTTCTAGCCAAAATGTGATATCAGCTCAGGACGTGACTCATTAGAAACGGGTGTATGGCGTGGAAGCCGTTCTCGCTATCTGCCAGCGCCTGGCTCGCCGACTGATAAGCGGCGAATGCAAATGTCCTGATAAGAACTGAATGCAAATATTTATGATATGATATTCCCAGGGAATTATGCATGGATAAAACAAAGTGCGTTATTTCTTTCCTTTTCAGGTTTGCCAAAAAACTATATTATATATATATTTTCCATTTTGGCTTTGGGAATTTTGCATTTCTAAAAAAAAAAAAAATTGATTGGGTCCAAGCATTACGTTAAGCTATTTGTTTGCAGAGGAAGGTAATTAGTTACTGTAATTACAGCGATGACAGTTGGTAAATTGTTTTTAAAGCATTACAGTGTGCCTGTGCCAGAAGATTGCAGTACTCATTTTAGGATTTAAGCAACTGCTGGAAAAAAAAAACAGTTTTTTTATTTTTTTTGAACTACAAAGCTGCCATTTTTCTAAGCAAAGCCATTTCTGAAAATGTCTATAAATTTGTACTAATTGACTTCTTTTTTTTTTTTTTTGGCCATTCATTTCTAGTTGATCATGGCCATGCCACAAAGAGGATGTCTTGCAGAATCGTAGTTGGCTTGAAAAGTTGATCACGTGCTCGCTTTTGTGCAAGGCTTCTTCTAACGTGGACTTTTATGTTTCGTGTCTGAATGCTAATTGCTAGTGCAGGCGTGTGTGTGTCTCAGTGTTGTGTGCATGCTTTCAAGCATTTACATGTCCTTTGATCATTTTAAAGCTTGACCTGATTGAAACTGTTTGTCCACAAACGCAAAAACACAATTCAAATACAGTACAGATTTTATAGTATTGCAAGTAGTTTATTGAAATGCTACATTAGACGTACACAATAATGACGACCACAATGGGCAAAATAATAATAATAATGAAATAATCTCAGATAAGGTGTTAAGATGACTACCACCATCCCCAAAGTAGATAATCCTGCAAATGCACATCCCAAAATATTGAGTTTTTTATTTCTCTTATACCACAGCAATTATGCCAGTGCTAAGAATTTTTTCAATTTTTGCTAAGAAGTTAATTCCTGTCTAACATATCATACATCAGTTACAATCTCTAGTATGTATATATTGTATATTTCTGTTTCAAAGCCCTGACACTGGAAACTCCTTCCAAAAAGATACGTAAACTTCGATGTTTGATGGCTGTATATATATTTCTTTTTTTAAATAAACAAATTAAGAAATGTGTTGTTTAAGGTAGATTATGCAATGCATCCATCATAAGTCCTAGTTAATGAACAGTCACGTTGTTACAGTGGAACATAATTTGTTCTGGAAAAGTGCTCGCAACGCAATTTATTCGCAATGCAAATCGAACGTTCTCATAGGAATTAATGTAAACTAATTAGCCTGAATTATATATATATATATATATATATATATATATATATATATATATATATATATATATATATATATGTGTGTGTGTGTGTGTATAAAACTGTTTTTTCTTTTGAATACATTTTTAATTATTTAGTGGTAATAAAGAAGCATTTTATATTTGAAACCAAAAGTCCACTGTGACTCTGTGGCTGACCATACACACTCCACTAACCCACTCTTCACCCTCATGCTGTGTGTAAAAAGCCACCGAAGCATTTGGGCCCTGAAATCCAGACTGTGCAACAGCTTCTTTCCACAAGCCAACAGATTCCCCAGTACAAAAAAACTGGACCTGAAACACACACACTCAATAGGGATGGTAAGATTACATTTGCAAAAAAGTTATTGATGTGGTGTTTCAATTTTTAAAAGTATGCATCAGATACAAGGTGTATCATGATGAATCATTTAAAAAACCCAATTTATTTATATATAACTATTAGTAGATGCGCTATACTTTTATTATTTAGAAAGTGAACAATAATTTGTGACCAGTATTTTATATTTAGGTTCATTTCTCCTCACTAAACTGTTGTTTGATTGTATGATTTGCTGTCTGTCTGAACCAAAGAAATAAAAGCGAAGTATACAGTGTCATATTTTTTCTATTGCATCATATTGGGATGCAATAAATTGAATTGCGTTGAATTAAATTGAAATCAGATCGCACTGCATCGTAATTGGGGTGAATCATATTGCATCGCATCAGTAGCTGCTTCACCTGCTTCTAAACTGGCAATTTTTACATGTGCAGTATTTTAATTATTTGCACAAACATGCATCTAATGTACTGGTTGGTGTTGTTGGACACTGTATTGTCTCATTGTAGTTTACACTAAATGCTGTTTGCAGATGTGTTTTAGGTTATTTTATGTTCATTTATGTTATTTATATTCATAAATGTATATTCATGTAGCGCATTAACATGAGGTGCATTTTTTTTACTATTGTATATGGCGAAAAAGACAATAAAACCCTCTTGAATTGGATTAGACTCTTTGGTCTTGTTTGGGTCTGATTCTACCCTCATGCGTATCATCATATTCGGATAACTTACTCCCCTGCTCAGATTCGTACACGTAGAGATATAACACACACCACGGGTCCCTCTGAGATTCGCAATACTCCACGCTTGGTTGCACCAAAGATATAAACAGCCCAGACCCCAGAGCACATACATACAGAACCCCATGCTATCTATTCTATATGCTTTGTGTACTATTTGTAAATAAGGAAAGTGGTGGGGTTAGGGGATAGCTGACATGCACATATTGTGATTAAGAATGTAATAAATCCTGATATACAGCCTTTGCAAAAATGGCTGAGAAGATTTTTTTTTTCTTTCTTTTAATATTTTTTTTATCAGTTGGGGATCTGAAGGTGTTCTACTTACTAATGGGTTGTGTTAGAAAATGGGGTTTCATGTGATGAAAGTAGACCCAAGACCTAATTTATCAATGATAAGTGTGTAAATTATGTGTACAAAAAGATTCTATGCTTCATGGATATACACACAAAGCATATATATATATATATATACAATATATGGGAAATGATGTGAAATTCATTAGCACAAGGTCATTCCTTTATTTGATCATACTGGCCTAGACTGATAATCACTGATAATAAGAATTATCTATAAAATTCCAACTGATGTTTGATGAAATTCAATTACTGTGAAAGCACATTTTGTGAATAGGCTTAAAAGTGGAAATAGCTTAAGAGCAGATACCGTTTCCTGACTATCATTGAGAAGGAATATGTTCACAGTGTTGTATCATCATGATGCCTCTAGGCCAAACCTAGAATTCAAATCAACTTCATCATAATTCTTACCATTTGCTTTTCTCACTGACTCGAGAAATATAGATTTTTTTTGTATATTTCACAAAGCTGGCATCTCTTAATAGATGGTAGAACGACATTTGGCTGCAAATCATTAATGATATTTCTATAGCAAACTGCACAAGACAGTTAAAGAATTATATTTAGGTCATACCACAGATTCTCAATGATGCTACCACTACCATGCTGCACTCTGTGGATGGTTTTCTCAGCACTAGGTGTTCCAGACCAAGAGGCTCTCTTTTGCTTTTTTTCTCAACCACACAGCCACTTTCCACATGTTTGCATGACTCAGCAACACAGGATTTCATGTGTTTTTTTCCCCCTCAATTTTCACTCTTTTTTTGCTACTTTCGGGTACAATCCATCCTTCTGAAGTGTTTGGTTTATGGTTATGGTATGAATACCTTCTCCTTGCTTCAGCAAGTTCGAATGCCATGGTTGGATTGCTAACATAAGTTAAGCATGGCTAGCATGCTAATCACCAGGTCCAATCATGCTAATAATTTTATTATAGGGGTGGCGGTTGCTCAGTGTTTAAGCCTCCGGGTTACTGATGGGAAGGTCAGGGGTTCAAGTCCCGATATCACTAAGCTGACACTCTTGGGGTCCCTGAGCAAGGCCCTTAACCCTCTGTGCTCCAGGGGCACTGTATCATAGCTGACCCATGCTCCCAACATTGCTGGGATATGAGAAGAAAGAATTTCACTGTGTCGTGAAGTACATGTGACATGTATGAAGCATTTTTCCTGTCTGAGCTGTGTATATCTCCAGCTATGAATGATGGCCACTAAAGGGGTCTGACTACTAATGGATGGACTCCTCTAGGCAAAGTTTATTTCTTATCAAAGCAACGAAATGAACTAAATGACTCATTCATTTTGATGAGCGAGATTCAAAGGACCATGTCCCTAAAATTATCCAGTCTTCCCATCACTAGTTACAAACTCTAGGGCCTTCCAGGATCCAGTGCATTTATATTAAAACCATTCAATTAATTATGCAACTCTTAATAGAAACTGGTGTTGGGTTTTTTTTTAGCAAATGTTGCAGTGAGGGCATGGTCACACATCATTTATGGGAAAAAGAAAGGGCACTGTAGGCAAAGCATGATGATTCTTGACTTTGTCTAAATACAGCCAATCTACTTATGTCTCTATTCAACACCTCTTGGCACTTACCCCATCCAGAGGTTACTCAAACATTCCCTTTGCATCCAGACACTTCTGGGGTTTTCTTTACCATGTCCAGTAGAATGTCCATGTATTAACCGTGTGTTTAACACACCTTTGCTCCATCCACAGCTGAAGCTCAACCACATCCCATCTGCCAAACAACATAACAATGCGACCAGTGTAGATAGTTTTGTGTTTTGCAAGGCACTATGGCAATTTGCATATTTATGAAAGATCCTTACTCAGAGAATTAATGCACATTCTTTGATGCTTGTTTTAAAAACATGTCATTCTCTGGATAGAATTCTGTCTTTCTTCCAGTGCATTCTTTTATTCATCCTCTCTCACAAGCCTCACCTTCTTTGAATGTCAGTAATTAGCTGAATCTGGTTTCAGGTTTCAGGACTTCGATGCAGGATGTTTTTATTTTTATCCTTTTTTTCAGGCCATGCAGGAGATGTGCCCATTGCTGCAAGATGACCACCCAGGATGCATTGCAACACTAAAGCCATCTTTGACAAGTTCCTTCTAGAATGCAGCCTTTTTCGTGAGAGCTTAATTAGCACTTGAGCACTATGTTCGTCTGGCTTTTTGCAGTACACCAAATCCCACACAAATCTTGCAGGATTAAGTGAAGTCGTTTGGTAAATTGGGACGTGCATCTTTAATTTCATTGCATCTTAGACCACTAATTAATAACAGCTACCTATGCAAGACTAATGTGTCTGATGTTTGTTAATTAGCAGGCAGTTGTGATAAAGTTTCCCTGGAATATACACAGGCACACACAAAAAAAAAAAGTAACGAATTAAAGCAATTTTTTTTCTTTTCATTCTTTGTTTCTGTTTTTTTTTTCCATTGATAAAAACCCATTGTTGTTCACAGAGGTTTACATAGCAATGATAAGGACTCAAGAACACTTTTTAATTAGTGAGCAATTCTAAATATTTGACATTCATCTGTAAATTATTATACTGTCATTACAAATACTAAGCCCCATGTGACAACAGATATCACTCAAAAGGTTCTTTAATCTGAAATATGTCTTGTTTTAAAGTCCCAGGAGATTCTAAGAAGGAACAGTGTCCATATGATGGCTGAAGAAATGCCTCACATTAAACGACTCGATGAAAAAAACGATGAAAAATGCCAGTTGATGAAATGGAGGTAACTTGTGTAATGGTTGGTTACAGTGACCATGTGTTTTTTTTTTATGTGTTTTTCTGAAGATTTTTATTCATTGAGTCATAGGTTTTTACTACATTTCATGTAATGATGTAGGGTAAAGAACCCTGGGGTGCAGTCTGTGTTCCAATTAATGCCAAAGGTTGAATAGGGTTAGGGTCAAAGATCTATAGCAGACCACTGATGATCTTCCAGTCCAACCTATGTAAGGCATATCTTCATGGAGCTGGCTTTGTGCACATGCTGGATCTCCTTACTGGAACTTTGGATCTCCAATCGCATGGCTTGTGCCATACTTTGTTTTTATTCATAGTATAACAATTTCATAGATCAGAAAGGTTAGCCTCAAGAAAGAAAAATATATAAAGAAAAAGTATTTTCACAAGAGCATTTCAGGTTTAAAGAAAGACAGGATTAATGATCTTAACATTTGTGTGGTCAGGAACTGCTTGTTGGTAGTGGCAATACTTTAAACTCATAAAGATTGAGGATTTTTAGTTGATTCTACTTTAATGTTCAGTAAACAATAAATGCAATCACAGACATTTCTATAATAGCAGTTTTCAACAAATCATTTCTTTTACTGATTTGCTGCATCTGCAACACTTTGTAATGATTATAGGCTGAAATATTATTTGTAGTGTTACATTTTGTCACTTTGTTATTCTTTTTCATTGTTCATCGTTTGCGTTTTTTGTTTTGTAGAACGTAACTATAGAAAAACATTATCTTTGATCATGTATAAAGTACAGAAGATTAGAACATTGAGTTGCATCGAGTACGATACGAGCACTTACGTGAAGTAGTTTTGATATTTAAGTGCATTTAAAAGCAAGAAATTGTGTACGAATAAAAAACTGATACTTTTACTTTTAGTGGAGTAATAATTAGGCAGGGGGATTTGTACCTGTACTCAAATACAAGGATACTCAAGTACTTGGTCCAACAATGTTTTCTATAAAACAAGATCCTGGTGGCTGTGAGTTATTTTTTCATTATTGTGGTATTACCAACTCAAACCCAGTAAAGCTTTCAATAAATCTTTTGACTATTCCCATCCCCTGAGTACTGGGCACATGATTTCAGCCTCAGAGGTCCCTTATTAGTGCTTATTTCATTTTCCATTTTTGACTACTTGGTGCAATAATAACTCTATGACTCCAAATAGGGCAGTGAGCTGATAAGTTAAAACAGGTAATTAGTATTTCAGTGGAATAAATTGCATGGAGTTGTTAATGAGGACTTTTGATGAATATGATATATATGATGGAGCTCTGCCTCATCTGCCCCTATGGACGAGGCACCACAGTGAATTTTAAAAAGCATGGTTTGTGTGTGTGTGTGTGTGTGTGTGTGTGTGTGTGTGTGTGTGTGTGAGAGAGAGAGAGAGAGAGAGAGAGAGAGAGAGGAAGAGAGAGAACCGGCCTGCCATGATTTGGCATCCTGTACAGGGTGTATTCATGCCCCAAAAGAATAAATATGTAGATTTATTACTCTTGCTTTCATAAACTCAAAGCTGGATAGCCATGAATTTGATTTAGCTGCATAATATCAGTAGAACACATTTAAAGGTTTTTTTCTTAGGCAGCTGCAATATTAATACACAGCTATGGCATCTTCTATTTCAACAATGTCAGCTATTTATCATCTAATATGCAGGATTGCTTCTAAGGTTCCTCCAAATGGCTGTTTTTCTTTTTTTTTCTTTTTGTATTCCCAGTGTGTTCAATGCTCTCTCTGTCTTCCCTTCTCTCTCGCTGCCTCCGCAGGGATCCTAGTGCGTGTTTGTGTATCAAGTGTGTGGGAGTGTGTTGCTCATTAGCTCACTTATGTAATTCGGGGTGTTGCTAATCCTCAAGGCAAAAAGAAACAAGTACCACAACAACAGAAGCAGATGTCAGCAACAAGCAGGAAGTTGAAGCTACAGCAAGCATCTCAACACGATAAAAACATGGCACAAAAACACAAGTTAGGCAAAGTTACTGCAGGGCAGAGTTAAAAAAAAAAAAAGACATGCCACTTACATAAGTCCTTCATGAGAACTGACAAATGTTGCATGTAGAGTTGAGTACTGTATATTTTATATATCAATTGTCTTCCATGTCTATTTGAGGTTTACTGCATTACTTAGTATAACGGCTTTTTTCATCTAAATGTTACAGAGAATTTATGGGATATTCAGTAATAGACCACTGTTTGGAACTTCAAAATAAATAATACTCAGATTGCAGATGAATCAGGGCAAAATGTACCTGCAGACTTGCAAGGTGGGGAAAAAAGTCAGTAGCGAGGGTCAGTAGCTCCTTAAAGCTACACTATATAAACAAATGAATTGGGCACCTGACCCTTCCAACCATATGTATTTTTTTTCTTTAAACTGTTACCACAATGATAGATAGGATGTCTTTTGAGGCAGTAGAATCAAATTCAGCATGACAATGCCTCTGTACACAAATCAAGCTCCAAGTAGAATACATAGTTTGCAGTGGAAGATCTTGAGGGGCCTTCTGTTGAGCTCTGACCTCAACCCAATTAAAGACCTTTTGGATGAATTGAGCTCTGACTGCACCCCAGGCCTCCTCAGTCTACATCAGTACCCTGACTACTAACATCTTTGTAGCTGAATTAGTACAAATTTCCACAAGCACACTCCAAAATCTAGTGAAACACCTTCCCAGAAGAGTGGAGGTAATCATAACAGCAAATGGGGACAAATGCAGAATGGAATGTTCAGAAAACATATATAAATCTTATGGTCAGATATAAATCTATGTACAATATAAATTGTATTTTTTAATTGTAAATGCAAATTATGACATGATTTCATAATAATATCTGTAATATTCATAATATTATAATAAAACCCCAAAGTGATTATTTACTAATAACAAAAAAATCTGTATCTCTTATACCACAAAAATCTGCCAACGCTAACAAGTTATCATTATTATCCAAATCGACACAGAATTATATCTGTGGAAGAGGGGCATGGTCGGTGAGACCCGGTTTATGAAAGGAGGGCCTGGGAAGCTGAATAGTAAAGATCCTGAAGAATCAGTATTGAGACTTTAACTGCCCTGTGTTGTAAATCACAGCGAGCAATTTTGAAAGGGTAGGCGATAAAAAATGAATAAAAATGACATATGAAGTCTAATGAAATTGCCAATGAATTGATTTGATGTAGCCTGTAACAGATATTCACCTCTCTAAATATTTAAGCCAATTATTGCCTTCCTACAAATTGGTGAGCACGCGAGATCCTCTTCGGGCAAGACATAAAGCCGACCGAGATCTGAATAGTGCTTGCAAGATAGTGTCCATATCATTCACCCTGAATTACACAGTGCAAGAACATGTTACTGAAGATTCTTTTAACCTTTACAGCACCCATATTGATCCAGACAAGGCTTATCAGGCTGAAATCAGGTCTTCCAGCCAGCCTTGTTTAAGCGTCTCTCGGTTCTCCATGCATTTAAAAAACAAAGCGGTCCCTCTGCACTCGTTAGTTACATTTTTACGAAGGATTAAGTTGTTTTGGGTGAGGGACAAATAAAGCAGGTGTGAGAGGGTGCGACATGGAAGCGGTGGGGTTTTTAATCCTTTAAATGTCAGCTCAGAGTGAGCATTCATGGTTTCACATGTTCTCTGTTATGGATTATAGTCTATCATTTGCCTATTAGGAAAAAATACCCAGCACTTTTTTTTTTTTTTTTGCAAATCTGTTTATACTTAAATCATAACCAATAGAACTGTGACTGTGATATATTGCAATTGTGAAAAAATATGAAATAGGGCACAATATCCAGTCATGACATAACATCACTCATTTGTGACTTCCACTATATGCACAAAAGTTTGTGGACACCCAACCATAGTATTCGTATGTGCTTTTTAAACATCCCATGAAAAATGTAGTCCCCATTTGCTTTTAATAAACTTCATTCTTCTGAGAAGATGTTCCACTAGTTTTTGGAGTGTGCTTGTGGAGATTTGTATTAATTCTGATGCAAATGTCTTAGTAAAGTCAGTTGCTGATGTAGGATGAGGAGGCCAGGAGTACAGTTTCTGTTAGCAGACTATTAATTTGCATGACATTTTTTCAAGTGTAAGATAAAATGTTTTAAATCATGCGCAAATGAGATGTAATTGTAAGATACATTTTGAAAAAAATCTGCACAATCTTTTCTCATACCTACATGAGTTTTGCATGGACTCGTGATAACGCAGCGTATGAAGCTCTGGGATTTGAGATTACGAAAATGTTTCTTTCCAGTACAAGATATGACTGATGAAAGCTGCATTACTTTTTCTTAATTTAAAATCATGTAGAAATTGTGCCTCTTCGAATTCCTACCGATTTTGTATAAACCCGAGAACAGAGTGCGGGGTTCAGTAGATCGTGCTGGTACATCGTGGATAAGAGCCACTCAGGAGAAAAGTCCTCAAATTTCCTCCTACATGCTGATAATAGATATGTTTAGCATCAGGGGAGCTCACACTTTAATAGACTTTTTAACTTGTGATCTCGGTGCAAAATGAAACATACAGCATAATTGAATCAGCCGTACAGATTGCAGCAGTCCTATTGTGAGTCTCATCCCCCCACAATGCTCTTGTGCTCTTCTCGAATTATCAGTTTTTCCAAATTAACGGCTGACTGCCTTCCACGGAGAACTGCCATTGTATCCTATGATTATTGTGATTTTGCAGTTAGATCGAGATACTGTGAAGTCCTAAAGCCAAGTTCATAAAAAAAAAAAAATACAAAATCCTACAATATACTGTACTTTGTACATACATTGTGAAGGCGTATTTTAATTTATACTAACATTTTTTTTTTTTTTTGCAAAAATGTTGAGAGCTAACACTGTACAACAAACAGAAAAAAGAGAATTGGGAGGAAATTTTGTAAAAAAAAAAAAATATTACAATTAAACTAGAATTTATTTAACTAATAAAATGTGCTTTTTGCAGTTTTCATGTAGAAATATCAGCTGTAAAAAAAAAATTACTGGTTAAAAAAAGTTCAGTGTTAATGCAAAGAAATATATAAGAATATGGATATGTGTATGTTTGGAAAATATGTATAGAATTTGTGTGTAAAACTGCAGTATGTGTGTGAGAATACCGATAATAATGTTTTTTATTTGGTTATCGGTTTACTTAAAAACCTTATTTATTAATCTTCTGCTTTATTTAATTTTTTTGTAGTCTACTCTTTTTTAAAACATTATTACAAAATATACCTGATAAGAACAAATACACTCAGAGTATTTAGCTTTTGAGTAGGGGTGTTTTTTTGCCACATAAATCTAGTTTTCTATTAAATTATATTATATTATAAATTATATTAAATATATTATAATAGATTTTCTTTAATGATTTTTGGGATTCTTTTTCATCTTTCTTTTCTGCAGTTTTGGTGGGGTTTTTTTTCACCATACTGTAATAAAGTAAACTTTTAAGTGTTGAGATTTCACAATACTGACCGCACCTTTAATACCTCGCTCCATACCTATAAATACCCAGTCCCAGTATATTCCTACACCTGCATGATCCAGTCCACTACACTGCTTCTACCCCCTCTTATATTTGACAACTACTTCAGATGATCATAAGCGCTCCTCCTGGTTGGAGATGCTACAGTTCCGCATTATGCTTGCTGTTTATTCCATATGCATGTGTGTTGGAAAGAGTGTTGGATTTTTTTTTTTTTTTTTGAGGCCAGCATCTGCAGAGTCTCTCCTGGGACTGGGCCGCTGAAGACAAGCTGCTCATTAGCCAGAGAGGAAAAGGAACACTCACAGATGGCTGTCAACGTTCAAACACACCGTTGGCTTCAGCAAACAATTCAATCCAGTTTGCTTTTCTGCTCTTTCGTTATGACATCGCAATATTCCAGCTATTTGTTTATAAGTTTCCTGGATACAAAAAGTATGGAAGAAAGAGAGAGAGAGGAAAAGAGAGAGATAGAGGTAAAGAGGTAAAGAGTGGCACGTAGTGACGTGTGAAAACGTGTTTCTAATGAGTGTGCTGAATATCGAACAGGAGTTGTCATTCATCAGCCTAAATTACTGCCTTTGCTTTTTGATGCCGTGCTGTCTGTTCAGTGGCACAGACATTGAAATCAATTAGTCGCTTTACCTTTCGCACAAAGAAACCTTCCATCTTCTTCTTGACGTGCACATGTCATAAATAAATGGACGTCCATCCAGGTGCAAGGCACCAACCCTCAATCTTCTCAATCTCATGTGGACTAATTGCTGGGACCCCCGCTGTGGTTTTAGGCTCCTGGAACTACAGTCAGGAGACAGAAATAGAAAAAATCCTTAGCAGGGAGGCTGATGTATTGCTCTTCATCTCTACATTATGCTTTGCTAATTGATAGTCTGCTGCAGATTTATACATAGACAAACCCACTGGAGCAGATTCTATAACGTCCTTGTTTTTACAGCAGTTACAACCTTGCAGTTAGAAATGGAATAAAGGCTGAACACAGTAAACAAAATAAAGGTATATTTGTAGGACAGTTACATGCATAATAAAAGGAATAATCTAAAATGAATTACTGTGATATTTTATATTTATCATGCATCCTTTTTCTTTTTTTCATTCTTCCATTTTTTCCTCTTATTTTGTTTTGTTGTTGATGTTATTGTCATTGCTGTTATTATTATTATTCCAATTCATCCCAAAAGTGTTCAATAGAGTCAGACCTCTATTGCAGGCCACTCAAAATCTTCCATGTAAAGCATACTGTATCTTCATGGAGCTGGCTTTTTGTATTGTCATGCTGGAGCAGGTTTGGGTCTCCTAGTTTAACTAAATCGGCAGCAGATTTTATTGGCAAGAAAGAGAACTCCGATTGGCTAATTAGTTTAGCGAATAAGCACACGAGAAAAACATGGAACACGCTTGTTTTAATGTTTCTATCGTCTTTGCAACTTAGAGGACATAAATGATAAAAGCTACACGAATCTGTTACTAATGATTGCGGCATGCGAAAACATTGCTTTATATATGTTTATATATTCATTCATGGTTTGCATATTGTTTATAGTCTATGCCGAATACGGACTACTGCCACCTACTGGTATGAGAGAGTTATGTTTTCACGCAAGCGCAAAACATACACACACGGTTTGGTGCCAAACAAGTTTATCTTAGTCTCATTAGACCACAGGACATGGTTGCAGTAATTCATGCTCTTGGGCAAGTTGTCTTCAGCAAACTGTTTGTGGGCTTTCTCGTGAACCAGCTTCAAAAGAGGCTTTCTTTTGGGACTACAGCCATGCAAACAGACATGTTGCAGTGTGCATCTTATGGAATGCTGGTACCTGGATCTTAGATCATATTAATACAAAATAATTTACAATTTTAATACCTAATAAATGTTTTTAGGCTGAACAACCACCGTATAGAACACAAGCAGAGAAAAGATGATGATCAGGAATGTCTGTCCAATTGAGTGAGTCATATTTACATCACTGACTCCCTTTGTCTCATCTTCGTTAGCCATACTTCCATTTCAGGAACCGAGGCTGCATCTGTACGCTTCCCCTATCGTGCTGATTCCATTTTCTCCGTGGCACATGGAGAATGAAGCCACCAGTGTGACCAAGAGTGCCTGGGTGCGACCTGGTCGTTGTGCTGGAGGGTCTATCTGAGCCCCCCTTTGAGCCGTTGGCCCAGGCATCTTGGAGGCACCTTACAGTTAAGACTGTGTTTATATTGGCTAGAAGAGAGTAGGAGAATTACAGGCCTTATCTGTGGCCCCCTCGTTTCTGGAGTTTGCTCCAGGTATGGCCAGTGCCTTTTTGTACCCTAGAAGGGGTTACATCCCCAAGGTGCCCTCTGTCTTCCCATGACCTGTTAGGCTACAGGCATTCTATCCTCCTTCATTTCAGGCCCCAGACCAGAAGAAGCTGAACCAGCTGTGTCCGGGACGAGCACTGGACACTTATGTCCACAGGACGAGTCCCTGGAGAAAATCAGATCAGCTACTCGTCTGAGAGGCCTCCCTGCTAACAAGTAGACCCTGAGCAGATGGATCATTGATGCTACTGCATTCTCTTATGAGTTCTCTGGTCTCCCCGCTCTTTTCAGGGTAAAAGCTCACTCTACCTGGGGTGTGGCAGCCTCAAAGGCTTGGTCCTCTGCAGTGTCCCTCTAAGACATCTGCAACGCTGCAGGCTTGTCCACCCCACTGACCATCATCAGGTTTTATAACTTTGCCCTTAGTCACTTCTGGCCCCTCCTTTCTTTCGACCTAGCTGTGCTTATCACACTAGTCAGGGACTGGTCTGTCTGGCGGTATTGGATCCTCTTGTTCCCGAAGCATTGCAATGCAGCTTGAGTTCCTGAAAAGGAACGTCTCTAGGTTACGTATGTAACTGTAGTTCCCTGAAGGAACGAGACGATTATGCCACACTGCCGGCATCCCTGCAACTGCTTCCTTCTCTTTTACAGAAGCTGGTGCAGGCTTCACTCCATGTGCTTTTTATTGCTTTCTGGCCGGTGACGCCGCACCTTTCATTGGACAGATTACACACGTGATTCAGAGTGTGAACAACGCAGAAGCGTTCCCAGAGCGTTGTGACGCAGTGCCTCGTTCCCTCGGGGAACTAGGGTTACATAGGTAACCTAGAGATGTTTTTTGTTGCCTTTTGCCTTGCGTGTTGTTAGCTTCATAAACTAGCCTACGTTTGTGGTGTGTGAGAGCCAGTAATAATACACCAGTGGTAGATTGAAAAATCCATGCAATGAGAAGAAATAGGTTGATGGGCTAAAAATGGTGCACAATGAGAAAATAAATATGAATCATGCCACCAAATAGATTAAAACTAAATTCACGTGTCTGGTTTTAAAATGTAAGAAGGAGAAAGTACAGATATTTGTGTGAAAAATGAAAGTGAATGTAAAAAGTTGTTAGAAAGGTAAACAGTGAAGTAAATTACTGATACCAGAAAAATCTACTCCAGTACAGTATTTGTACTTCATTCCCACCTCTGTTGAGTTTTTTGTGTAGAATTGTAATTGAGCTCGCAGCAGCATAAGTCAGCATCAGAGCTGACCTACTTGTAAAAGTTTGCTATGTTATTTTGCTGTTTGCCTCTCACTTTTTGTGCCAGCTCTAAAAATAAAACTGCTGACCGATTTTAACGCTTTTTTTCATGACAGTACTCTAAAACATAGATGCTGTGCTGTGATAAAAACACAGAAATATTGAAACCTCATCGTCATTATGCATTTCATATTCATGTTCAGTTTTAAAAATAACATTATTATTACCTGGATGTAGCTAAACAAATAGGTATATGTCTTCCATCGGATAATTACTGTGGTGATTAGTATATTTCATATGGCAACAATTTATGAAACTCTAACTGATGCAGTGATTAGCTTCTCATTGCTTGTCTAACTATTTCAACTATTATCCTGTGGTTGAGGAAAACATGTTACTCTGTTTTAGAAGGGTCAATATATTAGTCAAGTAAACAACTAAAACAACTACTAAAATTGGGGTAAGAAGTAGAACTGTCTAATGCATTAGTAAATAAAATAAAAAAATAGTGGTCAACCATCATGTAATAATAATAATAATAATAATAATAATAATAATAATAATAATAATAATAATAATAATAATAATATATATATATATATATATATTATTATTATTATTATTATTATTATTATTATTATTATTATTATTATCAATCTAATCTCTGCCATTCTGGTTTTATTTCAGTTTTAGGTTTAGCTCAGTCCTGACTACATTGTTTTTATACTAGAGGCATTTTCCACCATGTTTGTAACATAACAAAAAAAGAGAGAGGAGGAGGAGGAGGGGGTGGTTGGAAAGAGAGAGAGAGAGAAAAAAAAGGTCATTTGTGGTTAATGTATCCAGACTGGTTCTGAAAAATTGCTCTACGTGTCACAAAATGCCAGATGATATCGTCGACATAATCTCTGTTTAATTTGACAGAAATATCGCTGTCACAGTGGTGCCACACAGCACCGCCGGGGCCTCGGAGGAAAACCCTCACCGCTCGCCATCCTTCACCTCTGTTCCTGCTTTACAGAATAAAAAATAACCAAGGGACACAGTCTCTATCCGCACACACAGCATGGCCCTAATGGATAATAATGCAGCCATGTCAAGTTGCTCATTATTGCTCTGGTTGGCATGCATGCACACACACACATGCACACACACACACACACACACACACACACACACACACACACACTCTGATGCATACTCAGCTCCATCATTAAAGAGGATGATGGTGATGGTGGCTGACGGCAGCCTCTGTGCATCTCCAATCCGCCATGTCCGTCATTTTGATTGACAGGACGGATGGAAAGGGGGAGAACTTTGCCCAGAAGGTGAGCCTGTGATTTCAAACATATATAAATGATCTCTGTTTAGTTTCAGCTGAGCTTTTCCTTCCTCACAATACACACTCTTTACATGTCACAAATTAGGATACATACTTTTCTATAACATTTTTGGTACAAAACTTTGTGAACACCTGAACATAAGATTCGTTGCTTTTTGAACATCTCATAACCTCCACGCTTTTGGGTAGATTATAGAGTTTGCTTATGGAGATTTCAGGCAAAAGGGCATTAGTTAAGTTAGGTATTGATGTAGGTGAGATAAAAAGTCTGGGGTGTAGTCTTTCGATTCATCCACTGCATTTCGTTGCCTTGTACTTGTACATGTGTAATGACAATAAAGTTGAATCTAATCTAATCTAATCTAAAGGTCTTCCATTCTAACCCATGTTAAGCACATCTGGCTGTTTTTGTGCACAGGAGCACTATCATGCTGGAACAGGTTCGGGTCTCCATGTTTAGATAGTGAAGGGAAAAGTGAATGCTAACACACCCAATGGCATCATATACAATTGTGTTCTTTCATCTTTGTGTTAACCGTTTGAGGAAGTACCACATATGGCTAAATAGAAATTTGCAATTGTGTAACCAGGAAATTAATTTACATAAAAGTTATTAATTTGTCACTGATGGAGACGTGTGTTAATTGCAGTCTAAATTCATTCCTTATTGTTTCTGGTTCCAAGTTCTGCTTCCATAGTAATCTCAAATATTTTATTGCAATAGATGTCGGACCATCAGCAGCATCTTTATCAGTAGTTGAATCAGAATTTCTAAGTGATGAAATTCCCCCACTGGATAGGGGTAAGGGTCTAAAGTTTCAATGAATCAACAAATAAATAAATAAACAAAAGATTTTTTGTTCAGTCTTCTTTCTCTTTTTTTCTTAAAAAAATCCAGGTTTCTTTTGTTTAAAAAAAATGTTTATTCCATAATTAAATTCTTTTGTCGTATTGCCTCCTAAAAGCTCCAGGGTTTGATCCTGAGCTACAGTCTACTGAGTTACTGTCTGTTACATGCATTATTGTTCACATGGGTTTCATCTGAGCTCTCCAGTTTCCACACACCTCCCAGAACAATGCAAGTAAATATGAATGTGTATGTATGTTATAATTGACTTATCATTCAAGGTTAATCCTGTCCATACATTTAAAATGAATGAACAAAGGAATTCTCCAGAACATTTTTTTTTCTCCAGAAAAAAGCTTCTTATTAATGTAAGTGTATAAAATATTCTTTCTTTTAAAAAATTTTCAAGTCTGTGAGTACAGAAGCTGCTTTATTTTCCGGGTTGTATTTCAAATCCTAGGTTTATATTAAAGTAAAGGTTCTTAAGTATATTATCATTTCTATAGCAACAACCTCCTTACAGGGACTTGTATGGAAGATCTGACATAATCTAAGATGTACCCTTTATTCGTTTCTATAGTGGAGCCTTTTGTAAGGAGTACATTTTCTTTCACATTTGGAAGGAATCTCCAGTGTCAGTGTCCAGTTATAAAGCAGCGTCTTTCTTTTTCTTATTCATTTCAACAAAGAAAGAAAATCAGAAGAAAGGCTGGCAATGGAATGATGGAACATGATGTTTATATTTTCTGTAAAAAAAAAAATAAAAAATGTGCTGAACATCAACATTTTACTAACTACCACTTTACTCAAGCGTCACATTTTTTCATCCCTGTCCTCCGTTTTCTTTTTCTTTTTTTCTAAAGAGCACTCTAGCACTACTTTGCTGAGCGCACGTACGTACAGCGAGCTGTCTGATCTCCCTACGTCTTTATGTGAAACAATTAAGGGCCTGTCGAGTGAGGTCAAACAGAAACACTGTGAAAGGAAGCTCGAATGCGAAATTGATTTTTTTTCCACCCCCCCCGTTTATTCATTTCTTTCCCCCCATTCTGGTGCTTAAAAACAGTGAAGTGAGTGCTCTTTGCCCATGTAAAAAGAGCCCATTATCAAAGCATTACGATGCGATTAGACTGACATTTTCTTAAGAAAACTAAGAGCAGAGAAAGCAAGCAAAAGAGAGGGGGGGCATTATAAAAAGGAAAAGAGGGACTCCAGATTTTATCGTGAGGCTAGCACACATACTGATCTTTGAAGCCGCTTATTATGGAGGGTGCTAAGAGGACAAGCGGGCTGGTGTTCAGATCAGAGGAATGTTCGTCAAAAACGCACCTGCTAGATCTTACTATCGTGGCATGTCAGTCAGCGTCGCTGTCCGCAGAGCACTCACAATTCTTAATACCGTGTCACTATCGTCACTCATCATCAACATAGGCTAGTTCCAGTTTTAAGAACTGGGCTGAAAATAATTGATGAGGAGACAGGAGAATGTTTCGTACACCTAGATGTAAGTATTTTACTATTGGGATTATTACAGTGATGAAAGAAGTGTTTGGTGACTGTGAAACAATTGCATGCCAGGAGAATCAACGGTTTTCACATGCCATGTTAGCAGTTATGGAACTATTAGTATAAGTATATCATGGGGTCTTATCATTGCTATAGCAGGAAGGATGTAGGGAAAACTATTCTATACCCACACATAAACAGACACACACACACACAATGTTTTTATACATTGTGGGCACATCCTGACAAATCCTTACATTGTAGGGACCCCCTTTGGAAGGTGTTGTATGTCTAAAACAAATCATGGACAAATACAATTTTAAACATGATCTCAATTCCCCTAGAAAAATCTTAATGCGACATAAAAATAGTTATGACCTGATACACTGGGTATAAGGTAATGCACACACACACACACACACACACACACACACACACACACACACACACACATTTGTATACATTGTAGGGACCTGTTCACAAATCCTTACGTTGTGGGGACTTAAAATGCAACAGGATAGTGTGAACTCTTTTCTGTTGCTCCATTGAGACACCTATAGGTGGTACACCTTAAGGTCGAGTCCTAAAATAGGAGAAAAAAGTGTGTGAAGATCCTGGAATAGTGATGCTAAAATATCTGCTTCATACTGATGGCAGTCTAGTCTGGAAGTAGTACTTGGTGGGCCTGAATGTTTCCCCAATTCAGGTCATAGATTTACATACCTAGTGCCTTGCAAAATTTGCAAAATTTTTGTAATTAAAAACAATAATTAAGAGGGATCATGAAAATTGCATTTATTTCTTTAAATCAGTGTTATCCTAAATTAGCTATTAATTTTATTATTATAACATAGCAGATGTTCACATATAATCCACAAAATAATCTATTTAACAGTTGATATTTGCTTAATTCTTAAAAAAAAGTGTTATTACCTGGATGACCAAGTTATATATTGCGTGATAGTTGGTCATTAAGCCTTTGATTGTCCCAAATAATAAAACTGCCCATTAATGTTCTCCAAATGCAACGTCTGCATATTTGCATATTCTCTGCATATTCTGCATACCCTATTTTTCTTACTGATATTTATTGTTAATATGCCACTTATGCACTTCTGGATAGATGCTAACTGCATTTCATTGGCTCTGTACATGTATCTTGCACAATGACAATGAAGTTAAATCTAATCTAATCTAATCTAATCTAATCTAATCTAATCTAATCTAATCTAATCTGAAAATCTGACCCCTTTCCAACTGCAGGACAAATGAGGTACTAATAAGGTACATTTAAAGGTTCAAACATTTATTGATTCATTCATTCTCAAGGAAGGCAACATAATACTGTACATTAAGAGCTGGGGGTAGTGGTAGTATGAGGTGTCAACGTTTCAACAGAATAATTGTTAAAAAATTGTTATTAATTTGTGTCTTATTTAGTGTTTATCATCCTTTAGAAGTCCCTTACAACATTTACATTTGACAGCCCAGAAGACAAAATAGCAACAATCTTTTAATTTGGTCCATTTTGAAAATTCAGTTATTACTGTGTCGTATGACCTGCAATGGCATATGCCACCAAGCCTTTCCAGCTTTTCTTACATCTGTATAATGCAAAAAGATCTACCATGATTTAGTCAAATCTTCTAGGATGAGATCTGAAATTTCTTAAAACCATTTAAGATCTTATGTTTGTCAACTTTCTAACATGATTTTTCTTCCCACCTTCTCCTAATTTTCCCCCCTTTCTTTAATTGATAGGTCTCTTATTCCTCGAATTCTTCAAAAACCTGAAATTCTTTCCTGTCCTTTTTCCTTGTACTATATGTCCTTCTCTTCTCTTCTCTTCTCTTCTCTTCTCTTCTCTTCTCTTCTCTTCTTCTCTTCTCTTCTCTTCTCTCTCTTCTCTTCTCTTCTCTTCTCCTCTTCTCTTCTCTTCTCTTGCTTTATTTTCTTTTTTAGTTTGTTCATCTTTCTTTTTATTTATTTTCTTTTAAATTTTTGTCAAACTATTTTCTCCTCTTTTTCTTTTAAATCTCATTTCTTTTTTCTTTTGTTTTTTTTTTAGTTTCTTTGATTACTTTTCTTCAGTCTTTTGTCATCTCATTTTCCTTTTTCTTCTCTTGTCTATTGCCTTGTCTTGTATTGTCTCTTCTTACTTTTCTTTTCTTTTTCTTATCTTCTGTTTTATTTAATTTTTTTTGTTTTTGTTTACTAATTACCTTTTTAAATTGTCTTTATTCTTACTTTATTCTAAACACTTATCTTTAATTTTCTTAATTTTCTCCTCCTTTTTTTTCTTTTCTCTTCTCTTTTGCCCTACTCTTTTTCAGTAATCTCCTTTTTCTCCCCTCATCTTCTTTTCTTTTATCGTCTCTCTCTCGCAATCACTACAATAAATTAGTCCCAGTACAAATTAGCAGTAGAACAGAATAGTTTCACAGAATCACACATGGTCCTGGAGGAAGAGATGAGGAACGGCTGAGGAAGAAAGGAGGATGAGATGAGGAACGGATGGGAAAGAGATGAGAGAAGGCTGGTTAAGCTTATTATGTCAGCTGAAGATGGATTATTAGTTGGCAGAAGCGACACCTGTTCTTGACTGGCATCATCCCACTAAAGGTCATCTCGCTCTGAGTAAACACATTTCAATGTCCTTTTCAGATCCGTGTTTACAATGGCGCTCTAATAAACAGCACAGATTACATTATGTGGCAGAGGTCCAGTAATGTTTACTGCACAGTTACAGTGTTATGAAAAGACACACAGAGAGAGCAAGAGAGAGACAGGAAAAGAGTAAGTGAGTAAGAGAGAGAGAGAGAGAGAGAGAGAGAGAGAGAGTGTGTGTTGGTTGATACTCTTTTTTTTTTTTTTTACCGTGCATGTCGGCTGAAATCATCACTCAGGCTGTAATGCCATGCTCGAGCTTGTTAAGAGGATATCATTATCACGAGCTCTCGGCAGTAAGCTGGAGATTTAGTTAAATATAGTGGCCTTGTTTTGTTGCCCTTTTTTGTGTTTTTTTTTTTTTTGAGCCGATCTCTCCCGCGACGATTCGCTTGCATCGAGCAGCCAGCGTTTTCTTTTCCTTTCACACTCGCAGCCAATCTCAAGACTAGCCGGGCCTGGGGAAGCAATTTAGGAAGGGACTTACATGTTTTCAAAGCTTGCTGGGAATTGTGGAGCAGGCGACAACCCAAAGCATTAAAGCTCACACTCTCACCAGCATGCTGTAACGGGATGGAGAGACGTTCAAAACCGAGAGATAGAGAAATGCAGATTCTGGAGGGGAGTTTACATTAGGGAATAGTTTACGTTTGATATATTTCTGGTGGGCAGCAAAGAAGAGCAGAATTGTTGTAACAGGATTTACGCAGCCGTTTGGGTACAGTAGGATATAAATACCTTTATACTTCTATACGTTTGGATTAAAAAAAGCCCTTCCTGAAATGTTTTTTTCGTTTTCACACTTGCCAACATTTGTTTATCTGATGTACAATGACACATTTTATTCGTTTATAGATATGTGTTAGGTTGTCGAAAATCTGCAAGGTCCTGTTATCGCTTGTGTTAAAAAGCAATAAACAGTTATTCCCCCAAAAGCATTTTTTCATTCTTTAATTTTTCTTCTCTTTTTCTCTCTCTTTCTCCCTTTATCTCATTCTCTTTTCATGTTACAAAGAAAGCACAAAGTCATAAATAATTTTCTGTTGTGCAAAATCTTTAAAACTGAAAACTCTACAAAAATGACACAGTTAGCAGAACCAAACTGGTGACAGTGGCAAAAAAAATCTCCTTGAGATGGTAAGAGAAAAAATCCCTGAGAAACCCCTGACACAAAATGGAACACATCCTCATCTGGGTGACACCGAATGTCCATTCATTATAGTTTCATCATTATTGAGGTTCTCAACTGTTCCCTGATGGACACTTGAATGCCAATTTGTTCATGGCAATTGCAGCCCTAAACCAGCTGTTACCATAGGAACCATGATGTATTAAGCTGGTGATTTAGCTGCTATTGGAGAATATGAATTCACAGCTTCTGACCAATCAGAATCAAGCATTCAACCATGGGAAAGGTTTATAACGCATCATAAAGATGATTATTTTTAAGATTTGTAATGATTTTTGTAAAAAAAATTTTTGATGTAATCTAATAAATAAAATAAATTGCATTATGATCAATAAAGAAAATTCTTGTTATTAAAGAATTAATAAAACATTATCACAGACATCGGGCACAGCAGCCAGGGGGGATGTGTGGGAAATGTCCCCACTTCACTTTGAAATTAGGATGATTTTGTTCCATGCACTTTTTTCAAGCATACTGAGCACACCAAAAAAAATCATACGTATTTCTCTTCTATTAAATATGTGGGTATCCAATCGAAGGGGTGTGGGTGAACTAATATCCAGCCAATCACAGCATGGGTCAAAGTTCATAATCGTCATCTCGAGTGTATAAAATCGTTATAAATGTTTTCTTTAGCAGTTATTTTAGTTATTTAGTTGTCTGGTACATTACTCCACTGCAGAAAGAAACAGAGGACAATAATATGTTTTTTTCAGACGCACACTATAAGTTTGTATTATATTAATGATCAATACGTTTTCATTAAAGCAAACAACTTGTTATGAAGTGTAACTAAATACTGTGAATACCAGAACTGTACAATATTGTTAATACTTGAACTTGTAAATAATTTATTCATTTATTGGCTTATTGTGATTATAGATGCAGTGATTCTCTAATGACTGCACTTATTCTTTCTAATAAATCTCCGAAAAATAATATTAAAAGTCATAGTTCACTCAAAAAAGTTTGCACAGCACAACACACACACACACAAACACACACACACACACACACACACACACACACACACACACACACACACACACAATATATGATAAAATATCTTGAAGTATGTTTATTCATTAAACCAAAAATGTGCATCTTTTTTAGTTATCAATGCTTTTCATAATACGGTCAAATATATAATTTAAAATATCAGATTTTATGTGAAGAAAAGAATATTCGCTTGGAACAAAATTTTTGGGGGGTAATCAGTTCCTTTAAACCAGAGATGCCCAAATCTTTTCCTATTAAGCTTGAGTGAAATTAAATTAGCATTTTACGAAACTGTACTATATTGTACTCTGTAATCTGCTTAACTAATGCAGTTCAGCTTTCAGAGTTTCATGAAACTTTAATAAATAGTCCTGGCATTTGCTCTTATCCAAAGTGACTTACAATTATCTCATTTATACAACTGAGCATTTGAAGGTTGAAGGTCTTTCTCTGAGGCCCAGCATTGTGCCTTTGTGGTGTTGAGATCAGAAGTCCAATCTTAATCACTCAAGAAACCACATTTCTCAATTGTACAAGATAAACCTAGAAACAAGCCCATGTATAGTACAATACAGTTCAATACATATTACTGCTATTCAGGCTACAAGCTATAAAGCCATATGCATGTAATATCAGTGACCAAATCCCAAGATCCAAGATGGCGCCGCTGCTTTAGGACGCCTTTCTGGACCCTTCGCCAAGATTATGCCCTCTTTTGAACATCTTCATTTTTTTGCACTATTTTTTTAAAAATTACTTTGTCATTATCTAATATATCTTCTCCTATTTTCTTTCATTTTTTCATATTTTCTGTAATTTGATATTTATAATATTTATAGTTCCTCTTATATATTTTAGAAATGAGTTTATTAGAGGGACAGTGCATGTAGGACGTTTTGGAGACAAGGTGAGGGAGATGAGATTGAGATGGTTTGGACATGTGCAGAGGAGGAACATGGGGTATATCAGTAGGAGAATGCTGAGGATGAAGCCTCCAGGAAGGAGGAAAAGAGGAAGATCAAGGAGGTGGTTTATGGATGTGGTGAGGGAAAACATACAGGTTTTAAAGAGGCAGATGTAGAGGACAGTGGCATATGGAGACGGAGGATCCGCTGTGGCGACCCCTAATGGGAGAAGCCGAAAGAAGAAGAAGAAGTTCCTTTTATCTAATGCACAAATTTCTGGGCAGCCAATCAGATTACCATTTCAACGCAAAGTTGTGTTCATATAACTATGTTTGTGACAAATAGACATTTTCAAATTCACTTATATTCGCATTATCATTTCAATTGTACATTTTTTTGCAGCTTAAATACAGTGTTATATAAAATATTTGACTTGTGTGTGAAGGCCATGTCTACAGATAGATGTGCCCCACAAACCCCCTCACACACACACACACATACACACACACCCTTAAAAAATGGCACTGATCAGAGATATAAAAGATTTTTTGAAACATCTGGCACTCTGCCCATTAGTCTTTCGCTTCTTCTTCTCGGAATATGATCGACTTGTGTGTCTTGATATAAAACCTTCTAAATGATTTCAGTTGTTTTTTCCACCCGCCGAGCACATCCTGGCTCCAATCTATTTCCACTCCTAATTAAATAAGTTCATGTCTTAATTAACGGAGATCATGTCGCACTTGCTTACTCGTGCAGGCGGGAAAAACACAACGCAACCCAAAAGAAAAAAAGAACGGAAAAAAAGTATTTTCTGTCACCGCGATTGTTGCGATCGCTTCCCACCATCGGTGTGTGTGCACGATAAAAAGACGAGATTCATTTACATTCTCTGTAGGAGTGAAACATTGTTATGTCCCTTGGCACCCGAAGCCCGTGGCTATCCGCGCACAGGATCTCGGCAACGTCTCCATATTTATGGAAGCGCCTTGTGTCTCTGAGCAGATCGTTGAGAGCGATAAGACGGAGCGGATGAGGAAATAATTGCTCTCTTAGGTGGGAAGTGTGACACACGGCAAGCGAGCGAATACAATAGCAAGACTCATTTTCAGAAGGAAAAGTTCCAGGAAAAAGGCAGGGAGAGATGATGAAATGGCATGTGTTCGATGGAGCAAGAGCTGCAGGGCAGAATGTTGCTGTTCTGTATCATATTAATAGTAATGTGGGGTTCGGAAAGAAGAAATACAAGGTAGCGAAAATATACATGTATATAATAATAAGGATTTATGTTTGTTAAGCAGGAAGTGAGGATTTATAGAGCAAGATTTTGGATGACATTTGACAACAAGAGTCATGTTTTCTTCTCGAATGTCTGATACATTGACTGCTTATGACACTCGTTTTTAAGTTTGTTGCACTCAAAAAAAATTATATTTTATATTTACAAAAGTATTGGGACTGCTGACATTTCCAGTCAGATGTGGTTCTACCCCCAAACTGCATGAAATTGCAAACAATTGTATTGGATACATGGTCTTTCAATGTGGTAGCATTGAATTTTCCTTTCACTTGAACTAGGAGACTCCAACCTGTTCCAGCGTGACAATGCCCCTGTGCACAAAGCCAGCTCCATGAAGATGACTTTACATGGGTTGGAGTGGAAGATCCTGACTGGCCCATTATAGAGCTCTGACCCTTATCCCTATTGAACACCTATGGAATACAATTGCAACTCTGGCTGCACCCCAGGTCTCATCAGCTTACATCAGTACCCTGACTTTACTAACACGCTTGTGAATGAATGAAAAATATCTCCATAAGCACATTCTATCTAGTGAAACATCTTCGCAGAACAGTGAAGGTTATTATAACAGCAAATGGGGATTAAATGTGGATTGGGATGTTCAAAAAGCCAATCCAAATCTTATAGTAAGGTTTTCAATAAACCATTATAATTTATACTCATTTCTGGCTGCCAGGTACATTGATATTAAATCAATTTCTAAATGGGATGATAAGTGCTTGATAAATACTCAGGCTAGGCCTGTATTTATGGTATGAAATTAATATTCATTAAGATTCTGGTACATTCCAGAATCTAATACCACAGCAATTTATCAGCACTAAAAATGTTTTAACTTCATTTAATCCATTTGATTTAATTTACATTTTTAAATATTATTTTAGTCACCAAATGTGGAACATTGTATTTTTGTTCCCACTGGAGACTCCTTTCAAAATAGGTTTGACCTCTGTTGAAACCGATGTCAATGGTATTGAAAATGAATCAAAGTCTTACAACCAATCAGAGTCAAGGATTTACTTATGTAGAGATTTTTCTACATGCAGTGGTAGCAATAGGGATTTAAAAAAAATCATAATTAATAGTCAAGCATTAGAAAAATTTGTGAGGTCTGAATGTTAATAACAGGATTCAGCATTTTTTTATTTAAATGTAACTAAGCAAAATTTCTTAAGTACAAAATTAGTAATGCTTGGATAATAATTTTTCACAATCTAAAATGTCAGCAATTTGAACACGATTCTAAAATGGTGAAAAATTCCCTTTGGGATGATTGAGATGATTTGGGCGGGGCCAAGGCCAATCTTATATTATTTGTGGTAAGACTCAGCAAAATGTCTTAAATTTAGCTTGAGACTGTATCGAAACAAAAGCTCCGGATTGCCAACTCGTAATTCATGTGAACTAACTCATTTAAAAACAAATAAAAATAAAGGTGAAGGGATTGAGCTTGTGCATATACTGATACTGTACAACATTTCCCCCCCTCCTTGCGTACTAGAATCACTGTGTATCATTATTTGATTGGCATAAACTGGCTAATCATTCTTTTCTTTTTTCTTTCCTTTCTGCCTTTCCTTCCCTTTCTTCCTGCACCTTGGTGACATTTGAGAAAAAGCTGGCCCGGTCGCACTGCGAGACAGCGAGAGGGGGGGGGGGAGGAATTTAACCTCAGGAAGAACTTAAAACACTGGAAAATGTCCTCTCCGATTCAGAGGCGATAAGTTCAAATATCAGCCTTTCTTCTCCTAAACAGGATGTTAGTGCCGTCCGCTCCGCCTGCCAAAGCCCGCTGACCCACAATTCCTTTCTGCCTTTCAAAATGCCGCCATTTTAGAAATGCATCTGTGAGTGAGGATGTCACGAAGGTCCTTCCTAATGTCTTGTTTGGTCGCCTCGAACAACAGTACACAGCCGGCAGCCACTGCCGCGAGGTGGGGAGGGGTCCGGGGTGTTGTGTGTGAAGGCGACTTCAATGATTTGCAAAGATTATTTGCGAAAAAGAAGCAGGAAACAAACAGACAGACAGACAGATGGAAAGACAGACAGAAAGAAAGAGAAAGCTGGAGAAAGAGAGAGAGGGTGTCATCTAGTGGTTGTATCAGCCAGGGGAACTGGAAAAAAAACACGAAAGACAGACACTGAATATGTGTATCACTTTGATCTGTATTATTTGTGCTGCCAGTGTCCGCTTTTGTTCTCCGATTCATCCGTCGTTGATTATAAGAATAGCGTCGGAATATCAATTAATTAGCTGCGCAGTAAGTCGACAGATTTGCTTCTAAATACGCATCAGATTGAAGCAGCAAATGAGTTCTGCAGCAGGGGGACCGGTGGAAGCTGTGTGTGGGTGTTGTGTGTGTTGGGTGTGTGATTATCGTGTGACACGTGTGTTTGCAAATCTTTTAATTGAGCAATGTAGATGGTTTGAAGGTTGGTCATGTGTACAGTAGCTTGAAAGGCTGGAACGATCGGGATGCATCTGAATTTTTGATTTATTTTTTCATGAGATATGAATGATGACCTTGAATTAGTGGATGTTCATGGAAAGGATTTTGACATGTAAAAAGAGACAGATTTCTCAACACAGACATAGAAGAAAAAATATTTCCTTTCCATTTTTAGAATTAGAGAACATTAGTAATGATTAGGAGCTGCATGTGTTTTTTAATTCAGTTTTAATTTCATTTTAAAAGGTATTTTATGACAATATTTGTAAAGGAATTATTATATATATATATTTATAGGGCATTTTTTTTTTGTGGGTCTGGAACAGAAATTTTAAACCATTTATTATTTATTTACCGAAAGGAATATTTTAACCAATAGCCTTTTTTTTTTTGCTTTAGATTTAGATATAAATAAGTTTAGACAAATCTTGAGCTGATTTCTTTTTAAGTGCCTACTCCAACATCAGCTGCGTCACATTTTCCCCCTATTTTGTCTGACACAGTGACAGAATTACAGAATCGAATTTGGCATAAGGCAGTTGTTTTTAAACATCTGAATGCAATGCTGTAGCAGGAATTATCTTATGCGTGCTTCATCTCATATTGTGCATATTCAAAGAGGAGATTGTTATATAAAACACTACACTATACATTTCAGTAGGATAGTCTATAAATAGATCTATGTAACCCTGCAATCTTCTTTTCCCTATAAAAGTCTCACCTTTCAGTTTAATATTGCATCAGGATACAAATGAGAGCTTGTCAAATTGCTGAAGGTCAGAATTCAATTCCAATGAATTTGTATAATGCTGTAGAATAATAGGTGTTTTTATTGTACAGATGTGGCTTTGTTTTTCTTTGAAGGCAAAAATCCAGATGTGCCTTACTGGATTCGTACAAAGACTGTCAGGGTTAAAACGACCAAAGAAATTTTTCTGAGATGCGGAAAAAAAAAAACTGAATCTGACAGTCATTATTTGATTAATAAAAAAAAAAAAGAAAGAAAAAAAGACATACTCAAAATAATGAGTACAGGACAGACAGGATATTCGCACCTTCATCTTTTGCGACTGACAACAAGCATTAAAAAGCCTGCCACATTTAATAACTGGATGAGACAAATGAAAATCTTAGGAGTGCAAAAAAAGTACAGTACATTAAAGTGAAAATGTGCTACTTGGCCTATTGTTCTCAATAATCCCTTGTCTTTAAACTGGATAGACTTTTAGGTCTCTATGCAGTAAACCATGCAAAATAATAATAACAATAATAATAATAATATTAATATATAATTTTCACTTGACTTTGACCCTGAAACATGAGAACAAGAGAACAGGACACACAGAATATATTGCGTCCTTTACGCTGTATCATGTGATGCATACATTACACCTATATGATTACACGTTCATAGTCCCCCACCCTCCCACCCGCCTTGCCCTCCACAGTGGTATTTGTGTTTGTTTTCTGCCACTGCTAAATGCCAAGTCCCCACAGGTTCAACCTCAGCCTGGATGAGGGTTAAGCAGACTCAAGCAAAGCGTTAAGCTCCCAACAATGAGAGGCGGCACATGTGAAGGGGAAACAATTAAATTACGCCTTGCATGAAGTTTGCTTTTCATTTTGGGAGGCAAATTCGGCACCACGGCTAATCATTATGCTGTCGAACACGATTCGCCGAAAAAATATTCAAGAGCTTTACGTGCCTCACTGCCCCTTCTGTATTGGAAAATAATGGGCCTCTATCCAATTAAAAACTGCATTAAAATCGAGGGAGTGTTACGCGCACTCCGCCGCTATCTTTCGCGATTAAAGGCTTTTCTGCTTGTGCAGATGCCGACTGGAGCTCGCGCCTCGTCTCTGTCGAGCTGTGCCATCGTCTGCCCGATGCTGGCACCTGGCACCATCGACGACGCACAAATTACTGTTTCCCTCGGTGTGTGCGAAAAACACTGCGTAAAACACGCCTTTTACTGGGATTCAGATGTAGAGATCTTTCTGGAATAAAAATAACTCTGACTGTCTGGAGTGTTGGCTGCTTTGTAAACAAAAAGAAGCCTATGGAATATGTAATTACACAGTATGAAATGTAAAATAAAATGATATGAATATACACAAATTGTTAGATACAGTATATTGCTTACTATTAAAGCATATAAGTACAGATGTATGACATTGCATTTTAATATTTAATACCTTTAAAACATTTAGCTTTAGATATAAAATAAAAAAAGTCTCATGTACTGTAGGTGTGTATTTATGTATCTTGCGGATTAACACGCCCACGTATATGCAACGACACACTCATAAATATACCTTATTACTTATTACACCTCATAATGTGGCATAACTATAGAAACCTATTTTCATTATTATTTATATTCTTGTAGTTTCTATATCCCATGCTATATACAAGAGGAGTCAATAAAAATGCTATATTTTATGATAGATCCTGTGTATTTAAAGATCATTAACTGTGCACAGTCAGTATTCCAAGTGTCAGTCGATTGCAGTGGGTTTTTACTGAATGTAAGTGTTTTTAAATCTGTAGATGATAAATCAACAATTAGTTCATAAAAAACCTACCGATAAAAATGAACTAAAATGAGATGAAGTGCGAATATACTGAATGTCTTACTCCAGAAACTGAGATCTTACTCTGTACTCTGGAATTCATCTAGTTCATAGTGTACTGTTATCTTATAATATAATATGTAGATATAATGTGAATTATATAAATAGCCAGATTTCTATCATATTTAACAAAACATGGTTATGACTCATTGCTACATGGCATTGTTCACCTGCATGTAGAGGTAAATGCTCCCATCTGCTGGTATATGGGTGAATATTACATCATGACTTAGAGTTTTTCCTTTAAAAAAAACAAGTTAAAACAAGTTGTGGATTCTTTCAAAATGTAAAATGTGACGAAAAAAAACAGCTTCAGTTTTGGACAAAAAAACTTTTGTTTTCTCTTCTTTTTTTTTAAGAAGTCAAACCGGAGAATCTTTTTTTTTTGGAAGCTGACATTATTGCTGAACATCTCACAAGCGTCATAAAGTACTAAGTATGCTAAGCATAAGACTCCAATGCAGATTCAAGCCATGCAATACCACCTTCCCAGGGACAACACTACTCTCTCAGGGATAACGCCAGATCTCCAGGGGCAACACTATACATGTCCAGGAGCTACATTACTTTTCACAGGTGCAACAATGGTTTTCCAGGTGCAGCAACGGCCTTACAGGGACAACACCAGTTTTCCAGGGACAAAACAGATTTCTAGGAACAACAACATTTTTCCAAGCATTTTCCCCCCAACATAATAACACCTTTGATTTCATTATATCACTGGCAGGAAATGCTATTTAAATAAGCTAATATCATATTACCCATTGTAGTGACCGGGCAAAATATCATGATACAATAAACCAAAGTACAAAAACTGATGTGGTACATGCAATCAGTCACTATGAATTTAATCATATTCACTAAATAAAAAATAAATAAAAATCAGTATTACCATTTAAAAAACGGAAAGCGACACAAGCAGAGGTGCTGCTCAGCTACCAAGACTTTCTCGTTAGCATTTCATACACTGATTGCACTTCACATCACCCTGCAAATCCTCTTAAGGCATGCAGTAGTGTTTCTTGCTTCAGTGTGTGTGTGTGTGTGTGTGTGTGTGTGTGTGTGTGTGTGTGTGTGTGTGTAAGAAAGATAGAAAGAGACACAGAGAGGTATTTGTAAGCCCAGAGGACTTGCTTATCTCTTCAGTACATGCATCTTTGTCTCTCTGGAGTGTTTCACTTTTTCTAATTCTTAAAGAAGCAAAAACAAATAAAGTTGCACAAAAGTTACATGACATTGACAATGTCCCCGCCGTGTCGAACTCACTAAAAACAGACCTCCTGCCTGATGATGCAACCTGGTCAGATGCCTAAAGTGTCAAAACACACTCATAACTCAGATATTTATAAAAATAGTGTGGAATAGAAATGATTTGAAAGTGCTAAGTGCAAAGAGAATATGTAATTTGTGTGTGTGTGTGTGTGTGTGTGTGTGTGTGTGTGTGATTGGACCTTCCACAAACAACTTGATAGCAGCTTAAGAGAAGACTCCTTGTTTGCCCGAAAGAAAAAAAAAACATTTTAAGTTTCAAGTTTTATGTTTTAATGCCATAATAACCTTTTATATGAAAAAATATATATTTTAAAGATTCAAAAATAAAACAAATGTTAACGTTAAACAAATTAAATGTTTGTGGCTACACAGGACATGTCATACAACTAAGCATCAACGTAAGGCATTGTGTATCAGCTGCAACTGATTAATCTATTTAGGTTTAAGTACCGGCTGCTGGCAGTTGGTTGTGACATTTCTGTCACACACACACACACACACACACACACACACACACACACACACACACACACACACACACACACACCTTTCTTTACACCTGAGAACATTTCTTAACAATCAGATAAGGGCCCTGTAAAGTAAAGGCAAACCAGCAGAAAAAAATTGCCTTTTATTTACAACTTGCAAACAGATAAAGATGTTTAAAATGTTATACAAAAGTCTCTTTATTTCTACAGATTCTGTATAACATACAACCAAATTCTACCTCCTACACAACCCTTGTTAGAATAAATTCGTTCTAAACTGTATCTTTGGTTGCCTTTTGTGGTGGTAACCTTTTTATTATTTTTATTTACATTACACCCTAATGGGAGAAGCCTGAAGAAGAAGAAGAAAAATATATACCTTATGACTTTATGTACATTCCTGGACCTGATTATCTTGAAGTAAAGCTTTCAAGTTATACTATATCCCACTTTATATAATAATATTGTAATAATCTTTATTTCATATAGTGCCTTTGAAAGTTGCGTCTCAAGGCGATTTCGAAGCATAAAAATAGGATTGGAAATAAATGAATAAATAATACAATAAGTAAATACAGTTTTTCTCAGTTGCTTTAGAGCATTTCTTGAATCATTCTTAATATTTGTAAATGCATTTCTCAAAACAATGTGTACAAACAGCACAACACATTGGATTTCTTGCAAAAGCCTCTCAAAATCCTTATCGTCTCTAAAAAGTAAGTATTTGTGTCCATGAACATCTCAATCTCATCAGAATGAAAAGTCTCTTTGCAATTGTTCACAAACAAGAACGTGAAAATGTTTAGTCGTGTTGTCAGTATGACGCTGCACAGTTTCAGTATTTCTTGATATAAACTATTGTTTTGATCACAGTGATTGAAAATGCACAAAATTTGAATTTCTTTTGTAGGGCATCTATGAATTTCAGCAGAACAAATGTATTTATTTGATTGCATATTTGATTTATTTGATTGTAAGAGACAGGACAGGATTCACGCTTTTATAATATAAGGAAATAAAAACACATGCTAAAATTACGAATGTAGAGTAATTGCTTAAACCTATTGACAAGCAAGTATTAAAAAAATCATGGCTGCCAAAATAGTATTCAAGCTTTTCATACATATTGGCACGAACAGATCCAAAAATATAACTACAAGCAGGTTTCCTCCTTGTTGCCCAGCAATTAGATCTTTTTGCATTACTGTTCTTATTTAAACGCCTCATTTTTACTCATTCCTGTATTAACAGCACACTCATGTGGTCAAATAAACAGCAACCCAAACGCACCAATACACAAAAACTCCAACACAAAATTACAGCTGTCTCTTATCTGTAATTCATCATGTTGCAAATTTCTGACAGCAATAAAAGTTATTCTTTAATCCATAACACAATTTTTAAAAATGCAAAGAATTTGCAAGAATTTTCATTAGTTTTTTTTTTCTAGGTACATACATTTACATTTATGGCATTTGGCAGATGCCTTATACAGAGCGACTTATAACTGAGAAGAGGAAGGTTAAGGGCCTTGCTCAGGGGCCCAGCACTGGCAGCTCAGTGGCGGTGGGATTTAAACCTGTGACCTTCCGATCCAAAGTCCAATGCCTTAACCACAGGGCCCTTGATAATAATTTTTTTTTAGTTTGACATTGTTTCTGCTCCACGTTATTATACTTGAGCTAAAACTTTGATTTACAGTACAAATGGCAACTGTTTCAAAGGGCTTGATTTTCTATAGTATGTGGAGGCATAAGCAGGAAAATCAGGCTTAGTTTGATTGACTGATTTATGTATTTCTTGATTTACTTATTTAAAATGTATTTTAAATCTGGTTTTAAAATATTACTAGTACTAGCAGGTTTTTTCACAAGGTTTGATATATAGTAATAATATGTACTATGATAAGATACGTTTGTGAGAAACTAGGGATGAGTCTATAACCGAGGGAGGAGTTGAAAAAAGAAAAAAAAAAAAAGAACAGAAAAATGTTCACTCCGCCTTTCAGGACTTAGGCCATATTTCGCAACTGTACACACTTTTCACGCAGACTGAGGTTGAGAAAAGACACTAACTTCTTTCTACTTGGAGTTTCAATTATTTAATTAGAGCATTAATCAGAGCGTAATCACGATGTCTGATTACGACCGGATTTTAATTAAAGGAGGTAAGGTGGTGAATGTGGAGTGCTCCGAGTTAGCTGATGTTTTTATAGAGGACGGGGTGATCCAGGCGGTGGGCCCTGAGCTACAGGTGCCGATGAGTGGTACTCGGGTGCTGGACGCCAGTGGGAAACTGTTGCTACCTGGAGGAATAGACACGCACACACATATGGAGCTGGAGTTCATGGGCACTGTGGCCGTGGATGATTTCCGCACGGGTACCGAGGTAACATGGGCATTTCCGTTATGACATTGATGGAATACATAAGCAAACACACATATTACTCATCTCTATCTCTCTCTCTCTCTCTCACATACACACACACACACACACACACACACACACACACTCATACTCACACTCATACTCACACTCATACTCACAAATAAAACCTGACCCCCTGCTCATTCATGCAATAAGCCAATTATTCAGTCAATCAGTCACACAGTAAAAGTGCAATGCTGTCATATTGCAGATACAGTTTGAGGAACCGTCAAATGTCAAACACTGTGATTTTGGTTGTGGCATTGTTCTTTACGGCTGATGCGGTTCTAAGAATTTCAGAAACTAGTGATCTCTAGAGATTTTTACTCATATTCTAGAGTCATTGCAAAAAAATATATATATAAAAAATATTTAAAGTTCAGTTTTGCAGGTGAATATACACTGATCAGTCATAATCTAATGACATTATAACAGTATAACCAGAGAAGTGAATAACACTGAATATCTCTTCATCATGGCACCTGAGTGGGCTATATCAGACAGACGTGTTATAAGCAGGAAAGAACGGGCCAGCGTATGGATGTGAACAAAATTTTGACTAGACGACTGGGTCAGAGCGTCTCCAAAACTGCAGTTATTGTGGGCTGTTCCCGATCTGCAGTGCTCAGTATCTATCTAAAGTGGTCCAAGGAAGGAACAGTGGTGAACTGCTGACAGGGTCATGGGCGAAGCACTCTGATGCAGACAACAGATGAGCTTCTGTAGCTCAAACTGCTGAAGAAGTGAATGCTGTTAATGCTCGATGGGTCAGGACCGTTTTGGCAACAAAAGGGAAGCCAACACGGTGTATTTGGCATGCAAAAAAAATTTAAATAACCACCATTTACATGAAACACATCAAAGATACATTTTTGCATTTACAGCTTTGGCAGAATCAGTTATCAAGAGCAGCTTACAATGATCTCATTTGTATACAAGTGAGCAGTTCAGGGTTAAAGGCCTCGCTCAAAGGCTTAGCAGTAGCATCATGGTAGAGCTGGGATTTGAACTCACTGCTCTCCAAACAGAAGTCCTTCATCTAAACCACCAAGCTACCATTTCCCAGGGTTGCTACAACAGCTGCTGACTATCAGGTTAAAAGATGGAGGAAAAAATATGTTGTACAACCAGTATAATTAACACATTAATAAAGAGTGCTTCCCTGCCCACTCTCCAGGACTTGTACCATACAAGAACCAGAAACCGGGCAGAAAAAATCATTAATGACCCTTCAAACCCTGGACACAACATCTTTCAGCTCCTCCCTTCTGGCAGGCACTACAGAACTTTGTTCACCAAAACTGCCAGACACAGGAACAGTTTCTTTCCCCAAGCAATCACCCTCACTAACAACTGACCATAATTATATTCCCTGCTCATATCTATCTAAGTACCACACAGAACTGTCAGTCATCACATTATCTGTATATGTTGCACACACTATGGCTGCTATATACTGTACAAAGTTTTATAGTAAACTCTCTATTATACCTGACACACAATACTGTCATTTGCACTACCATGCACTCCCACACTTTATGTACATTACTGATCTGTATCCCTATTTATTACCCACACTGTCTATACTGTCTCACATTGTCTGTATTGTCTTGTATAGTCTGTTTTTGTCTTGTCTTGTCTGTTTTGTTATGTATAGGTTTTATTTCTGTCTGTACTTTTGAGAGTCACAAACAGCTGGAACTAAATTTCTTGTATGTGTCAACACACTTGGCCAATAAACCTGATTCTGATTCTGACTCTGATATGCCCAGTGTAATCAGCAAATATTGGCCAAGCAATTGTAAATATGGGAAGAAATTTAAAGTTTGGATAAAAAGAACAGGTCAAAGAGTAGGATTGCAAGACAGAGTACAGAAATTTGTTAATCACTCGGTCTTCCTTTGTCCTAATTTTATTCTTTATTTTTTTCTTCATTTCCCTTTTATTAAAGCTGTCGAGCTGTAGATTCAAAATACTTTTCAATTTGATGCGTTGTAAATAAATAAGGTTTTTCACAAGGCTACTTCTCTTTTTATACATACTGTACATGTACAAATGTTGTAGTTGTGTATAAGCAGTGAAGTTGAAGTACACATTCCTGTACTTGAGTAAAAATACAAATCCCCTGCTTATATATTACGCTAAATGTAAAAGTGCTGTATCTATAAGAACTGTATTTTGAAATAGTTGATACTGTTACATTCTTCTTTTCACATATTTTGATGAGTGACATTTCTATTGTTACAGACACACATCATGAGAGAAAACTTACTCAACATGAATTCTTGCCATAACCATGAAATTACGCTTGTGGACTTAAAACAGGTTCTCATTGTAACACACCCAACACAGTACAGTATATTGTGTAATTACTTCACATTAGCAAGAAGCAGCATGTTTTTCTGAAATGCAGTGGAGTATATAGTAAAAATTATTCCAAAAATATATTGAAGTCAGTCAGTCCCCAAATGAAAACCTTAGAAAAAGTACAAATAACTGAAAAATGTTTTAAAAGTGCAGTAATGATGTACAAAAACTTCCAACAGATTGCATATGTAGTGTGGAAATTTAGCAATAAACAGTTAAGCCATTAAGATACTTGTCATGTTTTTAATAATCCAATACAGACCCCAGATCATTTATCCGGGTATTTGTAAAGTAACCACCAAAAATTAACATCATACTGTAAATATATTATATATATATATATATATATATATATATATATATATATATATATATATATATATATATATATATATATATATATAAACTGTAAGATTTACCAGTTATACACTTTGAAGCTCAGTGGAGTTTCAGATTAGTGAGTTTTACACAAACTTGTGAATTTTTATGAATACTAAATTGTTGCATTAATGTTGCTGTTAATGAATTTATAAATTAGTTTGCTCAGCTCTGGTAACAACTGAGGTGCAACTTTTTATGAGTTTCTTCACAAAGTCAGTGTGAGTTTTGTTGTCTTTTGCAGGCTGCATTAGCCGGAGGAACCACGATGATCCTGGATTTTGTGATCCCTCGAAAAGGAGCTTCTCTGCTGGAAGCATACGAGAGGTGGAGGAGGATCGCTGACGCGAAAGTGTGCTGTGACTATTCCCTCCACGTCGCCGTTACCTGGTGGGATGATAGTGTAAGTCATTGAAAGCAAAATTGAATTGAATGTTTCTGTTCTGTTCACCAGTTAGCATGAATCTATGGTAAGGCAGTTTCATATTTTATAATCATCAATTATAATCAATTTTATATCATCTTTAAATATAAGAGAGGAATTTGGGGAAAAGAGGTTAAAAAGTTGAGCCATCATGTTTCATGTTTCAGTACCTACCTACCTGTCTCTCTGTTAGCATGTCTGCATATCTGTCTATCAGTTTTTCTGTCTGTTTGTCTATCTGTCCATCCATCTGTCTGTATCTGTATACATTTCGTAAAAAAAAACACTGGGCAGGACAGGTCACACACCTTTTCTTTTGAACTTATATTACTTTCTTTGCATCACAACATACAAAGATCTCTATTTCCTAAACATAATTCATGCATGTAATCCATATATGATTAATTACACACCCTTTAAATTAATGAATCAATCAGCAATTTGCTCAATGATCTGCTTTCAGGTCAAACAAGAGATGGAGACTCTCGTCCGTGAGAGAGGAATAAACTCCTTCAAGACATTTATGGCCTATAAAGACGTGTTCATGCTGCGTGACGACGAGCTCTACGCCGTTTTCTCTCACTGTAAGGACATTGGAGCCATCGCGCAAGTCCACGCTGAAAATGGAGATCTGATTGCAGAGGTAAGGAGAACTAAACGAGTGCTTGTTATGCAAATGCAAAGTTGTCTTTAAAGCCGACTTACTTCAAATCAGTGCTTAAGGTGGGGTTGTGAAAGGAAAGAATAAAAAAAAAAAACTGCTTGATAGGGAGTTGGTCAGGATTTATTTTTCCATGAAACAATACCTTTGACTTTTCATATGTAGAGTTTTACTTTCTCAGAAGTTTGTTCTTTAAAACCAAGAAATAAATTCTAACCCATTCTTCCATTCTAACTTCTGGGGAGATGGTAGCTTAGTGGTTAAGGGATTGGCCTTGTGGGTCCAAAGGGTCATGAGTTCAAATCCCAGCCACATCAGCCACCTCTCCTGGGCCCCTGAGCAAAGCCCATAGCTGTTTAGTTGTATGAATGAAATTAATGTTAGTACATGTGTGTGAATAAGAGGGAGGGCAGTGTAGTGGTGCGGTTGCAGGAAGAAGAGGTGGAGAAGGTGGATGAGTTCAGGTACCTGGAGTCAACAGTGCAAAGTAATAGAGAGTGTGTTAGAGAAGTGAAGAAAAGAGTGCAGGCAGGGTGGAGTGGGTGGAGAAGAGTGACAGGAGTGATTTGTGATAGAAGAGTATCTGCAAGAGTGAAAGGGAATGTTTATAGGACTGTGGTGAGACCTGCGATGTTGTATGGATTAGAGACAGTGGCATTAAGTAAAATACAGGAGGCGGAGCTGGAAGTGGCAGAGCTGAAGATGTTGAGATGTTTATTGGGAGTGACGACGATGGACAGGAATAGAAATGAGTTTATTAGAGGGATGTAGGACGTTTTAGAGACAAAGTGAGAAAGGCCCGATTCAGATGGTTTGGACATGTGCAGAGGAGGGACATGGGGTATATCTGTGGGAGAATGCTGAGAATGGACCCATTAGAAGGAGGAAAAGAGGAAGTCCAAGGAGGAAGTTTATGGGGTGAGGGAAGACTGGCTTAAAAGAGGCAGATGTATAGCATAGGGGGGTATGGAGATGGATGATCCGCTATAGCGACCCCTAATGGGAGAAGCCGAAAGAAGAAGAAGAAGAAGAAGAAGAAGAAGCAGACGGGTCTAAGGAGAACATAAAAAAGCCTTCCAGATCCTTATTAATAGTGAGGTCATCTATCTAGCTATCTGGCTAAGCTCATGGACCAAAGAAGAAATGCATTTGGTGATTAACCAGTATTACAATCAGCTAAGATTTTACATCATGTCTAGTCAGTTTATGCTATCTAATGCAGATGATGCTAGTTTAACCTGTGATCAGTAAAGAAATCAGGCTAGCTTAGTAAATATACAAAATCACGTTAGCAAATTAGTAAGACTAGCAAAACCTCAGCATTATTTTCAGATTAGGAGAAAGGAGACAAAGAAGGCACCAGTGCAAAAAAAAAAAAACACCACAGGAGATAGAATGATGTCTGAAGGAACTTGTAGAAAAAGTTATGTAGAACCTTATTACCAGAATACAATGTTTATCTATTAAACTATTTGTCCATCCATCCATCCATCCATCCATCCATCCATCCATCCATCCATCTATATATCTATTCTTCCATATATTCCTCAGTGTACATTTTGTAGAAACAACATCGTGACACGTGCACACATCGACACTAATCTAAACAAGAAAAAAGCAAAAAAGAGGACATGGACATACAACATTACACAAACATATCTGGGAAATTTGCTTAGATAAGACAAAGAAGTAGAGACCACATCAGCACACTGCAATGTGTAATGCAGTGAACTCGTAGTGTAGTGAACCTGAGAAAAAGTTAAATATGCCTGCATGTCATTATGTCTGCATCCTTGATCTGAAATCATTGACGTTCGAATGACGTGACATTAACACGAGCAAACAACGAGCGGCGAAATGTAAACAACATTGGGTCTATCGTTCAGACACATGAGCAGGCATGGCTTTGTGTGGGTTTAGAAATATTAACAGGATGTCAGGTCAGGGTCCATGCGTGCTGCCATACTTTACTCATTACTTCTGTTTAAAAATGGGGATCTCTTACTAGCCAGAGCTTAAAGAATTACTGAGAAATGTGAAAAGTTTAAAGTATAGATAATATTTTAAGATCTACACTTGTTCTGCTGCTACTTTTAAATGACTCAAGCATTAGGAAAATATTGTAAAAATCCAATCATTTTATAATATAATGGGTTTTACAGGAAAAGTAGCATATCTTCTGTAAATAACACTGATTTTTTTTATTAAAAGTCTTCTCATTATATGCATGAGCAATGCTAATTAGTTTGTCCATCAACAAGTAATCGGAAGTTAAATACTCTATATGGTAATTAACCAATAGTGTCTGGTCAATTTATGCTAATCTAATGGATGCTAGTCAAATCTGGGATTAGCAAAGAAAACAAGACCATGTAGCCAATTATTATAAAAAAATATATATATTTTTTAATTCACAGAGTTATACCCTGACAAAAATGTGCTTGACAAACATGTATATGCATAATACATAGAAGACTAGGTTAGGAAGCAAACCTACTACAGTATTTTTGTGAACTTTAGCGGTTATGACTCAATGGACCACTAGAGGGCAGCAAATATGTATTTTATGAAAAGGTTATAACAAAGACCTGCAATAACTCACAGCATTAAAACAGTATAACTCAGTGTAACCACTGCACACATACTAGTGATAAAGAGGAAGCCTTTATTTTATACCATATACATTATAAAATAGTGAAATACTTTTCTTTGCATATCCAAGCTTGTTCAGAAGCTCAGAGTTCAAGGTTAGTTAATGATATATCGCCTACATAAAGTCACTAATGGTGGTCGTTTGGTGGAGCTAGAGCTTGAGCCCTTGACCTTCTAATCAGTTATCTAGAGCTTTAAACATTGATTCACTACTGCCACCTAGTGGTATTTATACTTAATCTGCGGCAGAATTGTAGGTCTTTTTTATCTAATCTAACCACTAGGGGCAGTAAGATTTAACCTGGAATTTTTTTAGAGAATGTGCTCAGAAATGCTGACATGCTTTTAAGTAAACTCAAAAACGTTTGTGGACACCTAACTTCGCGCTCAGATGCACTAATAATTTGCACTTTTCCAGGAATGCTGTCTGCTAGATTTTGGTGCGTGGCTGTGGGGATTTCTGTACCTTCCGTAACTCAAAATTTTACAGAGATTAGGGATAAGCAGAGGCCACTCGAGTCCTTACAGCCAAACTTTGTCATTATAGAGCTCATTTTGTGCACACGTACCAGATTTGTCAACAAGTCACAAAATGAATGTGGTAGTCAACTTTTGGCCGTATAGTGTAATGTACTGATATCCTATGTTTATTGTTCCTGTCATGAACATGTCAGACCCAATGTGCATCTGAGATACCTGCTTCTGGAATTCATCTGTTCCTCTCTAATAGTATATCTTTTCCTTACTTCAGGCTGTGGCGAGTGTATTTATAGTGTATTTATATTTTCAGTGACATTCAGAACTTCATGACTACTAGCTACTATGTAGTCCAGTGTTCTTTTCCTTATGGAAATTACTTAATCATGTTAGTCTAGAATGTTTTTGTTGCTGTTCAGTGGGTGTCAATATGCACTTGATTTAGGTTCTACAAGGTCAACATCACCCCTCAGTGTGTCATTGCTGTGATTCCAAACACAGTTCTAATGTGTCTAGGTATCTCATTGTGGCTTAGGAAATCCACAAGCTATTTACTGATCCGTCAAGTTAGGAGCTGTCATATACAGTAGATACATATGTGGCTATGTGACATGTGACTAATGGCCTTTATACAGCCACTTTGTGACATGCCTTACTGACCAGTTCAAACCTTGTCTAAAAGTTTTAAAGTTATCCATCTGCACTTCAAAACAGATTAAAGTCAACATGTTTAACTCTGCTCTGAAAGACTGAGCAGTACATTGATAATTCCACATTCTGTAACATAAAAGGTCTACTTTCTGAATGCATCTAGGGGACCAAGAAAATGCTGTCTATGGGAATCACAGGACCTGAGGGCCATGAACTCTGTCGGCCAGAGGATGTGGAATCAGAAGCCACTCATCGTGCCATCACCATTGCCCATGCCGCCAAATGCCCACTGTATGTAGTGCACGTCATGAGCAAGTCAGCCGCAAAAGTGGTGGCTGACGCTCGCAGAAATGGTGGGTGACTCTGATAACAAATCTTAATTTAAAATGGAAGTCTGAAGTAATGAATGTATAAATAGCATTAAATAATCCTTACCAAATACATACACTAATATTGTTATATATACAAATATATATATATATATATATATATATATATGTGTGTGTGTGTGTGTGTGTGTGTGTGTGTGTGTGTGTGTGTGTGTGTGTGCGTGTGTGTGTGTGTGCATTTAAATAGTTTAAAGGTTAAAAAGTCTAGTTTAAATGTCATATACATTGAAAGCATTTACAGCACTTTATTTTTTTCCATATTTTGTTATGTTATAGCCTTAGTCCAAGATTGATTAAATTCATTATTTTCCTCAAAATAATAAATAAAAATACCCTGTAATGACACAATGAAAGATGTTTGTTTTAAATCTTTGTTAATTTATTAAAAAAAAGAAAGGGAAAAGAAAATCACATGTACATAAGTATTTACAGCCATGACACTCAAAATTGAGCTCAGGGGCATCCTGTTTTCACTGATCATCCTTGAGATGTTTTTACAGCTTGAATGAAGTCCACGTATGGTAAAACACATGTCTATATAAGGTCCCACAGTTAACGATGCATGTCAGAGCAATCTTCCTAGAGCAGACCGAACGGCCAAACTGAGCGATCGAGGAGGGCCTTAGTCAGGGAGGTAACCATAAACCTGATAGTCCCTCTAAAAGAGCTGCAGTGATTCTCTGTTGAGAGAGAAAACCGTTTAAGAAGAACAACCATCTCTGCAGCATTCCTCCAATCATGCCTGTATGGTAGAGTGGCCAGGCATAAGCTACTCCTCAGTAAAAGGCACATGACAGCCCACCTGGAGTTTTTGCAAAAAGGCACCTGAAGGACTCTCAGACAATGAGAAACAAAGATTGAAATCTTTGGCCTGAATGTCAAGCGTTATGTCTGGAGGAAACCAGGTACCGCTCATCACCTGGCCAATACCATGCTTACAGTGAAGCATAGTGGTGGCAGCATCATGCTGTGGGGATGTTTTTTAGTGGCAGGAACTGGGACAAGTCAGGATAGAGGTAAAGATTGATGCAGCAACATACAGAGAAACCCTTAATGAAAACCTGCTCCAAAGCTCTTTGGACCACAGACTGGGGTAAGGGGTTTATCTTCCAACAAGACAACGACCCTGAGCACACAGCCAAGATAACAAAGCAATGTCTACCTGAACTTAATTGAACATCTTTGGAGAGATCTGAAAATGGCTGTGCATCGACGCTCCCCATCCAACCTGATGAAGCTGGAAAGGTTCTGAAAAGAAGAATGGGAGAAACTGCCCAAAAATAGGTGTGCCAAGCTTGTTGCATCATTCTCAGGAAGACTTGAGGCTGTAATTGGTGCCAAAGATGCTTCAACACAGTATTGAGCAAAGGCTGTGAAAACTTTTGTACATTCATTTTTTATTTGTAATAAATTTGCAAAGATTTTAAACAAACTTATTTTATGTTGTCATTATGGAGTGATATTTGTGGAATTTTGAGGAAAGTAATGAATGTTATCCATTTTGGAATAAGGAATTTCAGTTTCCGGATGCACTGTACAAAATGTATAAAAATTAATAAAAACAATTTATGCAACATGCCCGGTCAGGGCGAGCGGTATTTGGTGAGCCCATAGCCGCTGGCCTGGGTACTGATGGCACTCATTACTGGCACAAGGACTGGGCACATGCAGCAGGATTTGTTATGGGACCCCCGCTGAGACCGGACCCCAGCACACCCGGCTACCTCATGGACCTTCTCGCTAAGTACACACAACATAAATAAATGTAATATATATGATCTGATTGAGAACTTTTCTAATCATCACTGCCTACAAAATCAGTAAATATAATCCTGAATTATATTAGCATATACTTTTATTTTATATTATCATGCTGCATACAATTTAATGAATATCCGACTTAATTTTTTAGTGATGATCTGAGTGTAACCGGGACTGATCACTGCACATTCTCCGTATGCCAAAAAGCCCTGGGCAAAGACGATTTTACTAAAATCCCCAACGGCGTTAATGGTGTAGAGGATCGCATGTCTGTCATCTGGGAGAAAGGAGTGGTCAGTCTTTCCAAGTTCTATAATGTTATTGTGTTCTCCTGACCATAAAATTTGTATGTACTTTCTGAAGTGTTTATTCTACATTTACTCCTCATTTGCTGTTATAATAACCTCCACTATTCTGGTAAGATGTTTCACTAGATTTAGGAATGTGCTTGTGGAGATTTGGCCTCATTCAGCCACAAGTACTTTGGTAAATTTAGGTTCTAATGTCGGGACTCATTCTAGGCCTAGGGTGCAGTGTGTATTCCAATTCATCATTAGTGTTCAACAGGTTTAATGGGTTAGTTTCTTTACACTAAAGTCTCAAAGTCTGTAAAGTACATTAGTATTTAAAAGTAAAAAAAAAAAAGATTGATGATCTATAAGCCATTTTCTGTTTGTTTTTGTTGTTTTTTGCCTCACTGACAAAAAATGACTGTATGTGGTTTGATTCATGCAGAAAAATGTGTATGAAGGTTAATGGAGATTTGAGAGGGGGAGATAAAAGCAAAACACTCACAATATTAACATTCGCTTTCCTCAGCATAGCGGCAAAATGGATGAAAATCGATTCGTGGCAGTCACCAGCAGCAACGCAGCCAAAATCTTCAACCTTTATCCACGGAAAGGGAGGATAGCCAAAGGCTCAGATGCAGACTTGGTTATTTGGGACCCAAACGCTACCAGGTAAAATGAACTTCTAAGAATCGTCGTTTGAGAACTTCAGTGTTTTTATAGGCCATTCAGAATGCTTTGGACAAGAGAATACAGTATTTACCCAACACCTTGTTTTCAGTGGCAAGGTTTGGTTAGAGATAGAGGTTCTGTAAGTCCAGACTAGGGGTGACCCCCGAAAAGATTTGATGCTTCGATAGGAGGAGTCTAATTCGACTACCAATCTCACAGTTAAATCTATGCTGAGGTGTTAAGACACATGCCATTTTGTTTATATGGGGTTGCTTGTTCTCTGATATCACATAGCACTCCCATTTCTTTACCCAATAAGTATATACAGCCAACTATGATAATGTTTTTAAAAAATGTGAAAAGAAAGAAGCTTTTAATAAATATGTTCAATGTGCTTGAATAAATCCAACTCACCCCTGAGACAGATTTAAGTTGCCATGAACCGTGACCCACACAGGAGCATTTTGTATGTTTAAAAATGTCTGGAATAATCGTAATCAATTAAATTTTTTGACTATTTCAGTGCATCGATGTTGCTCTGTACTTAGTGTACTTTGGTATTTTTCTGATTATTAGATAACGAAAAAAAAATATCAACCACAAGAATAACGAGCATAAAATACAGAAAGAATATAACAGCAATAACAACTCAAATTAAGCGATCCAAATACAGCTAAATATATGTCACAATAAAACAGTGGGCTAGAAAATCTTGAGTCTAACAGTATTGAATCTGATATCAAAATCAATTCAATGCTTTATATGGGCAAGGCCAAAAGAGGGAGAAATGAAATTTTATGGGGGGTGGGTAAGCTACAAGCTTCAAATTCTGCAGTGAATTCATTAGCCGATTATATCGAAAGTCATCTGTTATAAATGTTTTCCAAGATATAAACAGAGAAACGAATACGTCATTGCGTAATACTGTGGCGGTGGTTTAGAGCAGTTTCCTCTTTACTGATGACAAATCATGTTGGTTTACTACAGTGTTGTCACTAAACTGTGACGCAAAGAGAAGTGTGTGCATGTGTGTGTGTGCATGTGTGAAATGATAGAGCCATAAATGGTTATGCATGGAGAGCTCTCTTTCTCCTACCTCATCTTCTTTTCACAAACACACGTCTTTACAATTCTATACTTACCCCTCCCCCTTTATCTTAATAATCTGAATTCCTTTGGTTCTTTGAGCTTTTTGAAAAAAAAAATCATTTTCTTCAAACTTAACCGGTCAAAGGGTGTCACAAAATTCAAACTGTCACGCTTCCCTGTCACTCCTCTATGTAGATATTTCAATACAGCTATACAAGCACACACAGACACACTCGCTTCATGCTTGAAAACCACAATTATATTGTGTCTTGCATAAGAGCGCTTCGCAGTTTCCTCTCTCACTGAACATCGCTCAAGGACAGCAACTCAATGTAGTTTAGAACAGCTGGAACCGGCTGAGCGAAGCATAGCACCAATCACCTGGTATGAGCTGAGCGTTTGTGTAAGCGCAGTCGTGTATGCACGTCACGTATGCTTCCGGTGACCTAGAGACAGCCACAGACTAAACCGCATTTTGCTGTAATGAATTGAGGAACACATCATTCCATATATGGAAACTATAATAGCATTTAGTTTTTTGCTGATTAGATATTCTATAGTAGATAAAACTATTCAGGTATTTTAATTCAATTGTGCAATACATGCAGTTGTGCTGGATGGGGGGTTTGTGTTTTATTTTTCCTTTTACTTAATGTTTTTTAATTATTAACTATCATTATTATTAATAATTATTTATGTAGTAATTTAGCAACAGTATTTATAGGGTTTATATTAATACAGTATTTTTTATAAAGATAATTTATATTTGTATAACGTTTTAGTTTAGTTCTAAATTAGTTCAGTTTATTGTAGATTAGTCAAATCTGAGCATTTTAGATATTGAAAATAGATTTTAATTCAGGTTCATACATACAGTAAAAGTGTATGTATTATTTATTTATGTTTGCTTGTTTCTTTGTTTTCTTTACAAAGTTTAATTTTTACAATTACTTTTACTACTGCATATATCAAGAGTGCCATAAGAATAAAATAAAAAGAAATGAATACTGTGGTCATGTAAAAGACGTAGAATAGTACATTTAGAAATTAACAAATACCTGGTGACTAGATTTATCTTTTTTTTTTTTCAGCCGTGCATGCATTTAGGATTTGCACATCATTCTTTATTGGATGAATTTACTATTTTAATCCTCAGTTAAACTTTTATCTTCTTGTTTTAAAGCATAGGGCTTCTATAATTAATGATGTTAAAACAGACTTCTTCTATAGGGTTCCCTAGTCTAGGGCACTATCATCAAGAAGAGTAAACTGAAAGAGAATATGCTGTATGGTCAAAAAAAAAAAACTCGTCAGTCTTTGTTCCTCAAAAACGTATGTACATTTTCCCAGTAATTATTATCTCATAAAACCGCACCGATTCTGACAAAAACCCACATCAGTTTTTCTTCTGCATTGCCAATAATACAGCAAAGAATTATTTTGGTTTCTTGTTAACCTGGTTGGGCATTTTTTCGTTTAGTTGGCCTTGGTAGAAAGCAATATCTGTCATCTTTTAATGAGAAACGTATGTCTTTTCGTGGAAGACACACACCTGGGTGACATTCTGTTCCAGCCACGGCTCTGAATCACGTCAAAGTCAATGCAATGTGCTGATGAGGTGTTTCTGCAAAAAGCCTTCTGCACCACCAGACCAGAAATAGAAAAGATTATTTTGTATTTCTTTTTTGAGCATAGAGTACATGATATTTCGAATTGCACTGTATACCATTCTCAAAAACGATATAGATTTTGCCTATAGCTAAACTTAAAAGTGACCATAGCCTTGTAATGTATTTGTAACTCCCTAGAACATATTCTGGTGGAACATTCAGGAATCAAAATGTCCTTATGCCCAAAAAATGTTTAATTTGCTAAATATTTATAGCATAGTATAAAGTTGCAAAACCAAGCTTTATTAACCAGGAGTTACGTATTAATTTCCCTAAGTCCATACTTTGGCCAAAACCATATTAGGCTTCAATTACTGCTGCCGTCTAATAAGATATGTTTCCATCCACATGCATCTGAATCCTAATATTCTTTTTGACTAAGTTGCACAAGCTGTGACAAATTGAATGGAGACCACAAGATCTTGCATGAAATCTTGTCATATTTTCTCAAATGATTTGAGCTCTAAGCTTTATTACTGGGATCATTCTAACAGATTCCTGGCATTGGTAGCAGGCTTAGAGTTGTTTGCCTTTGGAGGGTATTTCAGTCTTTTGCTGACTGGAACATCTGGGACTGCCATCTCTACCTACCCTGTCCTTGTTTTCCCTGCTGTCTGTTGTGGTTCCTGCTGAAAACAAGCATCTCAACAGCATGATGCTGCCACCACCGTGTTTCAATGTGGTGATTGTGTTTTGTTAGTGACTTAGTGATATTGGACTTCTGATCAATAAGGTTGCAAGTTCAAATCGCAGCACTGTTAAGCTGTCATTGTTGGACACTTGGGCAAGACCCTTGATATAAAAGTAAGCTGCTCCAAATGTGTGTCAAATGCCAAAAAAAACACATCATGCGTTTATTAGACATCACAAGATAAAGCACTATTCAATAATGCAGATTTTATTGAGTGTTAAACTAGTTTCTATTTGCAAGGAAATTCACTTAGCATTCTGCTACTGCTTTTTGTTAGGGATCACAAGGTTCTCAAGGTGCTAATGTCTGGTGCTAATATTGTATTCGACAGAAGGTAAGGATTAACCAAACCTGACCACAAAGCAGAGTTACACGTTGAACTCTATATTTTAGTTTTACAGAAGTATTGATTAATGCATATTGTCTTTTGTTTAAACATGTCATTTGACATTCTAGTGCCTTGGTGGGGGAGATGAGTTAGACTTCTTCAAACCAGATCACACTACTTAGCCAATTGTTTTTTCTATTAGTAGCATTGACTCAGATCATCTGACAACTGTGTAGGATGGACTCCGTCATTATTGCGTGTCAGCTATTATATGATACACATGCCATCAGTAATAAATAACAGAAGCGTTACTCCATCACATCTCTCACTACTGCAGGCGAAGTTCACTGAGCTCCTTAACAGTGTTTAATTTTGACAGTAAACATCAACAGAAAATTTTGATGAACAAGAGCATTTACAAGTGATCTTATTTTCAGTCAAGTCAAGTTTATTTCTATAGCGCTTTTAACAACCGACATTGTCTTACAATCTTATTTTCAATAAACACAAAGTGAATTTTGTTTGTACTCAAAGATTTTTAGCTGTTTTATTCAATTAAAAAAAGATTGCTTTCATGACCAAAGGATTCGGATGTGCTTTTTAAACATCCCATTCTACATTTGGTCCAAATTTGCTCACTTTTCTGTAAAGAAGAAGAAGAGAAATTAGGAAGTCCGCTACTAATTTAACATGAGGAGGCCTGGGGTGCAGTCCGCGTTCCAATTCATCTCAAAAGTGCTCAGTAGGGTTGAGGTCAGAGCTCAGTAGCAGACCACTCATGATCTTCCACTCTAACAAATGTAATGCATGTCTTCATATAGCAGGCTTTGTGCACAGTGGCATTGTCATGCTGGAACAGGTTTGTTATATATGTTATTTTATTATAGTAAAGCCTGACAAATGCCTGATACATGGCATCAGTGATCTTTTGTACAAAAAGCAGCACCTGAAAAAACATTTCACAACAAGTGTAATTTCAAAAAATCTCTTTTATACCAGTTTAAAACCATTTATAGAATATTTATATTGGCTAAGTTCTATAAAACCCATTCACAAATTTCAGTCTCAGGAAAGCAATTGTGCCTGTCACAGGGTGATTTCAGCGAAGACCCACAACCAGGCGGTGGATTATAATATCTTCGAGGGCATGAAGTGCCACGGCGTTCCTCTGGTGACCATCTCTGGAGGCAGAATAGTGTACGAAAATGGGCGTGTCTTGGCGAAGCCCGGGACAGGAAGGTTTATTCACCGGAAGCCCTACTCTGACTTTGTGTTCAAAAGAATAAAGCAAAGAGACGAGGTAAGATTTTATCATGGCCTTCTCATATCATCCTGTACAGGAATATTTCCTGATTTCTTTAGTCAACATTCATAGCAATACATACACCGCCCGTCCAAAAAAAAATCACCACCTGGATTTAGCAAAGCAAATAGGTAAGAATCTCCCATTGGATAATTACTGTATGAATGATTATGTTAGAGCTGGCAACAATTTATAAACCCAAACTGATGCAGTAAGTAGCTTCTAATTTCTTAAACAACCATGTTGGAAGACACATCCTGTGGTTGTGGAAAAGATGTTAATCTGTTTCAGAGGGGTCGAATTATTGGCAAGCGTCAAGCAAAGAAAACGTCTAAGGTGATCGCTGAAACTACTAAAATTGGCTTAAGAAATGTTGTAAAAAAACAACAGTAAAACTCACGCCGATGTTTGATAGTGAAATTAAGAGCATTTCCACACGCACAATGCGAAGGGTACTCAAGAGATTGGGACTGAACAGCTGTGTAGCTTTAAGAAAGCCATTTATCAGTGAGCCTAACTGAAAAAAAAGGCTTCAATTTGCTAGGAAGCACAAAGATTGAACTCTGGAGCAATGAAAGAAAGTCATGTGGTCTGATGAGAAAAAGTACTGCAACTCTGGACAGGAATAAATGTTGTGACATTGCAGAAGTTAATCGAAACGATGCCACAGTGAATGCCCATAGTGAATGCACACAGCGAGTGTGTGACTTTTTTTAGGGACGAGCAGTGTATATTCTGAATATATTATTTTGTATTTTTTTTTTTTGTATTTGTATTTTTGTAATTTTATATTATTTTTTTATATGCAACGTGATTTCAATTTCAGGTTGGGAAACTCTGTGCAGTGGCCAGGATGCCGTATAAAGGAGAAATCATATGTAAGACTTAAAATCTTAAAATCTTAAAAAAAAAAAACAAAAACCCCTGCAGTATATCTGATTGATTTTGAAATGATTTTTAATGTTGATAGAGCAATTTTTTCATCAGATTAAATAAAAGCACTAAAATGATCGAGGGCTTCCTGTCTTTAATGGTACTGATGCATTTTATTTGGCCCTGTTGATACTGCCGTTGCTTGCTAGCATCAAACTAATCTCAGCTGATGTTTATTTTTTTTTTAAGATTTTGTATCTATTTAATAAGATATCACTTATACATGATATTTGTTAAAATAGATCTACAATATGAGTAAATAATCCATATATCCCTGTTTAGAATGCATGACTGAGTCTGTGCACCTCATTTTCATTTTTTTTATTATATGTGCCTGCTTTTATGATTCTATTTTGAGAGAATCCCTTACAGCACTGGCTGAAATACTCACACACACACACACACACACACACACACACACACACACACACACACACTATGAATCACTAACATGATTCACAAAAATCTACAGACATGCATCACTGTGTTTACTGGCTCCTGAACAGAAACATTTCAAAAATTGGATTCATCACTTAAAAAGACTTTATGCCACCGTGTGTTGCAAGGTGATTTATAGTTTCCTACTTTGCCTTTATGTAAAAAAAACAACAACACATGAAACGTCGCTTTGCTGCAACACACTCAGTAACACTGCTCCTCGTTGATTTTGGTGCCAAGTGGCTGTGCCAGATACTGAGTAAGCGTTTGACTATATTTCTTCTTGTCCCTTTGGGAAATGGCCTAAAATGCAGAATTTTCTGGCTCCTTTGTTGCGTTTTCTGTCCTCAGCTTGAACAGTTTGTTCAGATAGGGTTTAATTATCATGTAAAAAATAGTAGATAAAGGCAGCATAACATTTTCTGTTCACTTGACACCAGAGGTGGGAAGTAACGAAGTACAAATACTTCGTTACTGTACTTAAGTAGATTTTTTTGGTATCATCACTTTACTCCACTATTTATTTTTCAGACAACTTTTTACTTTTACTCATTACATTTTTACACAAATATCTGTACTTTTTACTTCTTACATTTTTAAAACCGTCTCGTTATTTTAGTTTTAATTGATTTGGTGAAATATTATTTTTTTATTTTCACTGCGTCCTGATTTCAGCCGAACAACCGATTTCCTGTCATTGCACGTTCAATCCACTGGTGTATAAACTCTCACTCACCACAGAAGGCAGTAAGAAGTTTGGGGTTAACGTGGAAAAAACAGAGGGAGTCAGTGATGTAAACATGACTGAGAACAGACACATTCCTGATCATCATCATCTTTTCTCTGCATGTGTTCTATATGTGGATCTTCAGCCTGGACACATTCATTAGGTAACAACATTTTTAATTAGTTTTGTATTTATATATATATATATATATATATATATATATATATATATATATATATATATATATATATATATATATATTTGGCTGTCAAAATTAAAATTATTTTAAAAGCTTCCTGACTTGACTTGAAGAGGTGCATTTTCTCCGGTATCACCTCATTAACTGTCCATGTGGAAACATAGCAAAGGCTCTAAATGATGTCCACACGTCTCTGCACTTTATATTTAATCACTGTACATATGCTTACATATATATCACATGCTGTAAATATGATACATGTTTAACACCTCCAAGCTGCCGGTTTTGGGCACCTGAGCAAGCCCTTAACTCACTACTGCTCATTTAGTAAATCAGATCATAATGGGTCGCTCGGGATAAACACTTCCAACAGGAAGTGGCTATATCTCGCTATCTTTGTCTCTATTTTCTCTATCTAATTGTCTCTGTGTTTCTTTTAGTAAATGTCTCTGTCTCACTGTATATGTCTCTCTTGCTGTCTCTATTTGTTTCTCACTCTTTCTAAAGCTGTGTCTGTGTCTCTTTGTCTTTGTCTCTGTCTTTCCTGCTTATTTACATGTCTAACAAAGTTTTGAGTTTTGAAGTAATGCCATTAGTGATCTATATTGAAAGACTTCCCTGGTTCGATTCTTACCTCTAGTTTCATATTGAACATTATAAGAAGTTTTTAAAAACAGAACAATGAAAGATCATTAAAATTGGTTGCTGGCAAATCATGGTATATCAGTGGTGCAGGTGTTGGAGATGTGGTTCTTGTACCTGAGTCACTTATCATAGACTTCAAATTACTGAGAGAATGTACAGGAAGGAGAAGTTTTGACCCTCTACCATCACGATCTAAGAGAAAACACTGGTCTCCTAACTATAGAAAAGCCAAGAGTCCAATAAGCAAAGGCTTGTTTGCCTCCCCTGTGTTGGTGTAATAGTCAGTGAAGTGGTTGCTGCTATCACTCACATCCATCCATCCATCCATCCATCCATCCATCCATCCATCCATCCATCCCTCCATCTATCTATCTATCTATCTATCTATCTATCTATCTATCTATCTATCTATCTATCTATCTATCTATCTATCTATCTATCTATCTATCTATCTATCTATGATGTGAGGTCCACTTAACAGCTAAAACAGGTAGTAGTAATAACTACTTTTTACTTAAGTACATGTCAGAGCCCAAACTTCTTTACTTTCACTTAAGTAAAAAAGTTTAATCTGTACTTCAACTTTTACCCAAGTATTTTAAAACATGAGTATCTGTACTTCTACTTAAGTAAAAGATGTGTGTACTTTTGCCACCTCTGCTTGACACATGCATGTTTCTTATGTTTTCGTGCGAAAAAATTGATAATTGAACTGTATGAAGATTGACTTGGCTGAACAAATATATACTGTAAATGTGTATTGACATTATGTTATATTATACTGTAAATGCATATTGATATTGATCTTTTGATTTTTTTTTTTTAAAGCTTTACACACTTGGCATCCAGACAGTTAGTTTCTCCAAACATCCAAATAAAATACTTTGCCTTGTCTCTTTATATATATGATTAGATCGAAGCATATATATATACAGTGTGGAAAATAAGTATTTAAACACCCTGCTATTTTGCAAGTTCTCCCACTTAGAAATCATGGAGGGGTCTGAAATTGTCATCGTAGGTGCATGTTCACTGTGAGAGACATAATCTGAAAAAAAATCCAGAAATCACAATATATGATTTTAAAACTATTTATGATTTTTAAACTATTTATTTGTATCTTACACTCCATCTTACACAAGTTCTTCTGTGAGAGCAAAAACTGTCAAATTTGAACTAATCTACAGAACTTTCTTCTATTCATTCACTGACCAATTCTTCTGTGTTTTTGTGTTTTACCTACAATGTTGCGTAGAAACGAAAGGAGCATGCATGTGTCTCATAAACTATAAAAGACGGGGTGGACCGGGCACTGCATATAATTTATGATGCAGTAAATTGCATTTCCTCCGTGTTTTGTAATAATGACCTACTTTTCAGTTTGTTAACAATCCAGGATGGCGGTTATGTGAAACTGTGGAAAAAAGCGCTTTGTAAACAGAAAAAGGTCAAGTGAAATGAAAGTGGGTCACGATATTCAAGTACAGGAGGATTGTAGGATACAGCAAAGCTGAAGGTTCATGGGGCTTTGTCCAACCATGAGTGCTTGGTAGTGATTGGATTTGAACACTGTGTTCTGAACTATCTGTAACTCAAAGTAGTAGCACAAGTGCACGCAAAAAATAACAACTAAAAATTCCACCATGCCAACCTCAAAACTCAAGGCTGGGCTCCCATGTTATAGCCGTAGACTCTACCTGGGACCACACCATTACTAGGTAGGAAAAAAATATAATTTGTACATATGAATTAAAAAAAAAAAAAAAAAAAGAATTAGTGGGCTAATAGTTATAGAATAGTGGGCTATATGGTTATAGTTATTAGAGTTATATGAATGGTCGATAAAGTGCATCATTTCACCTTTTTACATTTCAACTTCAGTTAAAAGAACAAAAGTATCAAAAGTAAAAGTATCAGTTAATTAAAACTCTATGTGAACATTCGATTTATTTTAACCAATACACCCTTGTTCTGCACATTATACACTACAATGTTTGTTTTTTTTTTTTGTTACAAACACACGCATTAAGAGAACCTCCATGACACATACCTCTCACTAGAACCTTCAAGATCTCACAACAGGTTCTCAATTAACGTAATTTATTTCTAAAAGTATTACGCATTGAAATGTAGTGAAGGGAATTTTTTTTTTACCAGAATAAAAATATTAGAGTCTAATACAGATACTTAATGAAACTAAGATAAGATAAACCTTTATTCATCCCACAGTGGGGACATTTCCTACAGGTACCTTTTGGAATCTGGTTCCTCTCAAGGTTTCCTCCTCATATTGTCTTAGGTAGTTTTTCCTCCTCACTCTCACCAAATATTAGAGATACAATTATAGCGACTTATTAATTAATTTAAAATGTATAGTCCTAATTTATTTTATTTCCTGTAAAGCTGCTTGTGACATGGACTCAAGTTAAAAGCGAAATACAAATAAAAGTTTAATTAAAACATGGATTTAAGTGCAGGGTTAATGATGTCGAAATACTCTATTGTCCACTATGTTTTATACTACAATGGTTATTACAATTCTTGATCGTAAATATGATTTACTGTTGTTTGATATAAATTTTATAGCACTTCGAAGTCAACCCGGGTTTCTAATAAATTACTGTAACACATACAGTACTGTACTCTAGCAACATTAAAGTGTACAATTCTGTACAAGTTTTGTAATGAAATTATTTCTTTTTAAATTATAAACACAATTTCAATATTACTATGACCTAGATCTCTATTTTCCAAATCCACAGACTCATTTACATTTATATTTCTTTATTTATTGATAAA